>NW_027590303.1:300000-491693 GCF_964213995.1 Mustelus asterias | reverse complement strand
GCCGAATGGCCGAAATCTGTTCCTCTATGTCAAGGTTTTATGAAGAGAGGTTGGATAGGCTTGGGCAGTTTTCATTGGAGCAGAGAAGAATGAGGGGCAACCTGATCGAGGTGTTCAAGATTATGAGGAACATGGACAGAGTGGATAAGGAGCAGGGATAAACTGGGGTTGTTCTCACTGGAAAGACGGAGGACGAGGGGTGACCTAATAGAGGTGTATAAAATTATGAAAGTCATAGATAGGGTGAACAGTGGGAAGCTTTTTCCCAGGTCGGTGGTGACGTTCACGAGGGGTCATAGGTTCAAGGTGAGGGCGGGGGGAGGTTTAACACGGATATCAGAAGGACGTATTTTACACAGAGGGTGGTGGGGGCCTGGAACGCGCTGCCGGGCAAGGTGGTGGAGGCGGACACACTGGGAATGTTTAAGACTTATCTAGATAGCCACATGAACGGAGTCGGAATGGAGGGATACAAAATAATGGTCTAGTTTGGACCAGGGAGCGGCGCAGACTTGGAGGGCCGAAGGGCCTGTTCCTGTGCTGTATTGTTCTTTGTTTTTTGAGCAGCTGTTTCCCTTAGTTGAAGGGTCAGTTACGAGGGACATAGGTTCAAGGTGAGGGGCAGGACTTTGGGGGGAATGTGAGGAAAAACCCTTTTACCCAGAGGGTGGTGACGGTCTGGAATGCGCTGCCTGGGAGGGTGGCGGAGGTGGGTTGCCTCACATCCTCTAAAAAGTGCCTGGATGAGCACTTGGCACAGCATAACATTCAGGGCTACGGACCAGGTGCTGGCAAGCGAGATTAGGTGGGCAGGTCAAGGCATTTCATGCATCGGTGCAGACTCGATGGGCCGAAGGGCCTCTTCTGCACCGTGTGATTCTATGATTCTCTGAGTGTTGCTGAGGTCATGGAGTGGCCGGGAAGTGATGGGTTCAGGCTGGTTGAGTTGGTGGGGATCAGGTGGTGGGAGAGGCGGGTGTGAGTGGAATGTTAGAATGGAACCAATGTAACAACCAACAGAACCACATTGGATCTGTTGCAGTGACCAATGAGAACAAGCTGTAAGGGTCAGCTGACCCAGTAAACTATGTAACCAATGAGAAAAGGATGTGGTGGTCAGCCGACCAGCTGACTCAGTGTAAGTAAGAAGCTGCTGGGGTTTGTGGGAGCTTGGAATGGCCCAGGGTGAGGCCTCGAGTGTTGGAGTAATTAAGTTTCATTATTGAAACGTTTTGTCTGATTTACAAGTTGGAGTAAGTTATGTTTCATTTTATTGCCCAGAACTGAAGAGTCCCTTCTGCTGGATGAACATGGAATACCGAGGGGGGTGGGGTGTTTATTTGGGGTGGGGGTGAGGATAGGGCGTGTGGGGCTGTCCCATACGGGACACCGTCTGCACCTTTAAAATAAAATCCAAAGTTACAAGAGTTTTTTCCCCCTCCTAATGTTTTCATTGTAACTAGGATCTGATGTCAGTGATTGAAATCAGTTTGTCAGATGGTAGCAGGCACAGCAGAATTCTCCAGTAGAATAGGCCTTCTGGACAATCGCCGGGTAAACCCTTCACTATCAGGGGCGCAACAAGTACGATAATACCTAGCCCCCCCCTTCCCATTACCAGACAGCTCCCCCCCCACCCCTACACCGCCCCCCAGCCCATGCTTCAACCTATTACTAATTAAAACTCTGTCTGTCTCCTCAAATTTACCATGTCCCAGCATCCACCGCACTCCGAGGTAATGAATTCCACAGATTCATCACCCATTGAGATAAGTAATTTCTCCCCATGTCTGTTTTAAATCTGCTGCCCCTTTCCCGTAAGATGCCCTACATTGTTCTACACTGTGATTCCTGATAGGCTGCTTTATACCACTCCCACTACAGTGGCACAGTGGTTAGCACTGCCGCCTCACAACGACAGGGACCTGGGTTCGATTCCCGGCTTGCCTCACTGTCTGTGTGGAGTCTGCACGTTCTCCCCGTGTCGGCATGAGTTTTCTCCGGGCGCTCCGGTTTCCTTCCAAAGTCCCATAGAAGTGCTGGTTAGGTACATTGGCCATGCTAAATACTCCCTCAGTGTTAACCAAACAGGCGCCGGAGTGTAGCAACTGGGGGATTTTCACAGTAACTTCATTGCAGTGTTGATGTAAGCCTACTTGTGACACGAATAAATAACCTTTAAACTTATTCACTGATGCTTGAGTGTTAAACCTCCCGATACACTCAGCACTTGTTTACACAGCAAAAACAATCCCATTCCAAGAGATACTTGGGAGAGTGAACATCGAAGGGCCTGTTCCTGTGCAGCACTTTTCTTTGTTCTTGAGGCATAAATATCTTGAAGCATGTTGATTTTGAAATAATTTTATCCAAGATTTAACATAAATCTGTCTTCTTCACATCAGGTTATGGATCTGACTTTTATGGTAAGAGAAACATCCTTCAGTTCAGTTCCTGTTATTTAACTCCTCCAAAACAGTCATGGGGGCGATGGGTTATTCACTCAGACATTTCCCTAAGATGCTTTTAATGTGATAATCCTTGGAAATTTAAACAGATAGTGAAAAAATCATGACAGTTCAATGAATCCGATCACATTGCAGAATGCCAAGACTAATATAACCTGCTGCCTGGCCAATTGGATTAGCACTGCTGCCTCACAGCACCAGGGACACAGGTTCGATTCCCGGCTTGGGTCACTGTCTGTGCGGAGTCTGCATGTTCTCCTCATGTCTGCATGGGTTTCCTCCGGCTGCTCCGGTTTCCTCCCACAGTCTGAAATACATGCTGTTAGGTGGATTGGCAATGCTAAAGTGTCCTTAGTGTCCACAGATGTACTGGATAGGTGGATTGGCCATTCTACATTGCCCCCTCGTGTTCACAGATGTACTCGATAGGTGGATTGGCCATTCTACATTGCCTCCTAGTGTCCACAGATGTACTGGATAGGTGGATTGGCCATTCTACATTGCCCCTTAATGTTCACAGATGTGCAGGATAGGTGGATTGGCCATGCTAATTGCCCCTTACTGTCCAAAGATTTGCAGGTTAGGTGAATTGGTCAAGCTAAATTTAGCACTCATGCCACGATGAATCATAGACTTCTAGTGCAGAAGGAGGCCATTCAGCCCATCGAGTCTGCACCGGCCACGATGCCATCCAGGCCCTGTCCCTGTAACCCCATGCATTTACCCTAGCTAGTCTCCCTGGCACTAAGGTGGCCAATCCACCTTACCTGCATATCTTTGGACTGTGGGAGGAAACCGGAGCACGTGGAGGAAACCCACGCAGACACGGGGAGAATGTGCAAACTCCACACAGACAGTGACCCGAGGCCAGGAAACGAACCCTGGTCCCTGGCGTTGTGACACCCCACGGAGTATCAATCTATTTCTGAATATCAAGATTTATTAATGTTGGGGGTACAGAGTGTGAGCAGAATAAGAGGATTTTAGGGCACCTTCGTGTTGAGCTGGGCCAGAGAACGGGGGTTTAAACATTTCAATTCAGTTTGTAAAATCTGGAAATAAGTCAGTGAAAATAGCGGTGAAGTTGATGGGTTGTTGTAAAAACCTGACCAGTTCACTGATGAACTTCGGGAGAGGTCCTTACCCAGGCTCAGCTCTACATGACTCCAGCCCCACACCAATGTGGTTGACTCAACTGTCCTCTGAAGTGACTGAGTAAGCCCTGTGGTTGTAAGAAAGCTCCAACGATGAATTTCCAAGGATGGACACTAAAGTCGGCAATGCCCACACACTGAGAATGAACAATACTGATTTTGGCACGACACATCGGTTATGTTACACCACACTAAAGGCCTCATGGTCTGATTTGCCAGCGGGATAAAGCCTCAGAACAGCAGGTTGTGTAGTGTCCAAAGATGTGCAGGTTGGGTGGATTGGCCATGCTGAATTGCCCCTTAGTGTCCAAAGATGAGAAGGATAGGTGGATTAACCATGCTAACTTGCCCCTTAGTGTCCAAAGATATGGAGGATCGGTTCATTGGCCATGTTAAATTGCCTTAACGGGCGGGAAAACTTGGTAAAGTCAGGTGTGAGGCGATGAGTGCAATCCGTGCAGATGTCCACTTTACCAAGGCCCGAAAATGGCCGCGATCCGGACCGCGCCCGAAATGGGTGATGCATTTAAATTGACTTAATGAGCTGGATGCCCAATCTTACCGGCATTTCCCCCCCTTACCATCGCGTTCGCCCGTCCAGAGTCGGAACGGAACAGATGAGCTCGGCAAAGGTCTGTTTCGGGCAGTCCAGCTCTGAGGAGGTAAGATCAGAGCTTCTGGCGGCTCTCTGACTCAGATCAGTGGTGGGGGAGAGGGGGGTGGGGGTGTGGGAGGCCGGAGGTGGATCAGATCATTCTCTGGTCGCGGAGGGAGGGAGGTGGATCAGATCATTCTCTGGTGATGGCGGGCGGTGGGGAGGGAGGTGGGCCCGATCGTTCTGTGGTTGCAGGGGGGAGGGGATGGGAGGGAGGCCAGGCCATTTTCTGGTGGGGGGGGGGGCAGGAGGAGGGAGGCCAGATAATTCTCTGGTGAAGGGGGCAGGGGTGGGAGGGTTGCCGTTGCCATTCTGCGTGTGATCGTTGGGGGGGGGGGGACAAGGGGTCGTGATCGGTCTGGGTAGTGGGGGAGGTGGGTGTAAAGGGGGATAGTTATGTTGTGGGGGTGGGGCGATGTCTGTGGGGGCCATCACTCCCACTGTTTGCTCCCAGGTCACTTTATCCGCTTGTTGCTGCCCGGGAGCGATGTGACAGGGGCGCCCATTTCAGATATATTTCTCACTGCGCACGTGCAGTTCAGAGCTCCGATCGGAGTTGCAGCGTTTCGAGAGCGAGAAGCCCCGCCCACAGAGCGATTCAGACTCACAATTTTTTTTCCAGGGTAAGTGCGTACGGGCCCCGGAGAACAGATTTCCAAGTCAGATCTGAATTGCGTCCAGATTCAGCGCTTGGAATCAAAATGGTAAAATCGGGCCCTTTGTGTACAAAGGTGTACAGGCTAGGGGGATTGGCTCTGCTAAATTGCCGCTTCGTGTCCAAAGACATGCTGGTCAGGTGCATTGGCCATGCTAAATTTCCCCTTAGTGTCCAAAGACATGCTGGTCAGGTGCATTGGCCATGCTAAATTGCCCCTTAGTGTCCAAAGACATGCTGGTCAGGTGCATTGACCATGCTAAATTGCCCCTTAGTGTCCAAAGACATGCTGGTCAGGTGCATTGGCCATGCTAAATTGCCCCTTAGTGTCCAAAGACATGCTGGTCAGGTGCATTGACCATGCTAAATTGCCCCTTAGTGTCCAAAGACATGCTGGTCAGGTGCATTGACCATGCTAAATTGCCCCTTAGTGTCCAAAGACATGCTGGTCAGGTGCATTGACCATGCTAAACTCTCCCTAAGTCCATGCGAACAGGTGCCGGAGTATGGCGACTTGGGGATTTTCACAGTCGATTCATAGAGATTTACAGCATGGAAACAGGCCCTTTGGCCCAACTTGTCCACACATCCCAGTTTTCACCAATAAGCTAGTCCCAATTGCCCGCATTTGGCCCATATCCCTTTATACCCATAGAAATCATAGAATCCCTAATGTGCAGAAGGAGGCCATTTGGCCCATCGTGTCTGCACCAATCACAATCCCACCCAGACCCTATCCCTGTAACCCCACCCATTTATCATGCTCGTCCCTGACACTAAGGGGCAATTTACTATGGCCAATCAACCTAACCTGCTCACCTTTGGACTGTGGAAGGGAACTGGAGCACCCGGAGGAAACCCACGCAGACATGGGGAGAATGTGCAGACTCCACACAGACAGAGACCTGAGGTTGGAATTGAACCCGGGTCCCTGCCGCTGTGAGGCAGCAGTGCTAACCACTGTGCCACCGTGCAGCCCATCTTACCCATGTAACTGTCTAAATGCTTTTTGAAAGGCCAAATTGTACCCGCCTCCACTACTGCCTCTGGCAGCTCGTTTGCAAGGGTGTGATTCAGTATACTACCAATGATGTGAGTTCAATCTCCCTACAGGCTGCAGTGATTTGTAAATATTGTCTCCACACCTTGTCCAAGACTGGCATAGACAGAGTGGATAGTCAGAGGCTCTTTCCTAGGGTAGAAAAGTCAAGTACTAGGGGACATAATTTTAAGGTGCGTGGGGAAAAGATCAGAGGAGATCTGTGAGGCAGGTTTTTTACACAGAGGGTGGTGAATGGCTGGAACGCGCTGCCCGAGGAGGTGGTGGGAGCAGGTACGATAGCGGCATTTAAGGGGCATCGAGATGAATACATGAATAGAATGGGAATGGAAGGATACGGATTCTGTAAGTGCATACGGTTTTAGTTTAGGCAGGCATTATGATCGGCGCAGGCTTGGAGGGCCGAAGGGCCTGTTCCTGTGCTGCACTGTTCTTTGTTCTTTGAGTGGTGAACTGAAATGGGCAGCACGGTGGTACAGTGGTTAGCACTGCTGCCTCGCAGTGCCAGGGACCCGGGTTCGATTCCTGGCTTGGATCACTGTCTGTGCGGCGTCTGCATGTTCTCTCCGTGTCTGCATGGGTTTCCTCCGGGTGCCCCCGTTTTCTCCCACAGTCTGAAAGACGTGCTGGGAAGGTGCATTGGCCATGTTAAATTCTCCCTCTGTGTACCCAAACAGGCGCTGGAGTGTGGGGACTGGGGGATTTTCACAGTAACTACATTGCAGTGTTAATGTAAGCCTACTTGTGACACTAATAAAAACAGCACATTTACTATATCAGCAGTTATCCATTTCAGAGCACTAAAGTCGGCTTTAAGTTTTGGCGATGTTATATGGTTTAAATCCCTCGACTTATACTTATACTTTCACCTCCAGATATTAAGAGCTCCTTGCTCTTATGAGTAAGTCCATTGGAATAACAGATGTGTTGAGTATAGGGCTAACGGGAGGACTTTGAATAGTGTGGAGGAGCAGAGGGATCTAGGTGTATGTGTGCATAGATCCCTGAAAGTTGGGAATCAAGTAAATAAGGTTGTTAAGAAGGCATATGGTGTCTTGGCGTTTATTGGTAGGGGGATTGAATTTAGGAGTCGTAGCGTTATGTTGCAACTGTACACAACTCTGGTGCGGCCGCACTTGGAGTACTGTGTGCAGTTCTGGTCCCCACATTACAGGAAGGATGTGGAGGCTTTGGAGAGGGTGCAGAGGAGGTTTACCAGGATGTTGCCTGGTATGGAGGGGAGATCCTATGAGGAGAGGCTGAGGGATTTGGGATTGTTTTCGCTGGAAAGGCGGCGGCTAAGAGGGGATCTTATTGAAACATATAAGATGATTAGAGGTTTAGATAGGGTGGATAGTGATAGCCTTTTTCCTCTGATGGAGAAATCCAGCACGAGGGGGCATGGCTTTAAATTGAGGGGGGGTAGTTATAGAACCGATGTCAGGGGTAGGTTCTTTACCCAGAGGGTGGTGAGGGACTGGAATGCCCTGCCAGCATCAGTAGTAAATGCGCCTAGTTTGGGGGCGTTTAAGAGATCCGTAGATAGGTTCATGGACGAAAAGAAATTGGTTTAGGTTGGAGGGTCACAGTTTTTTTTTTTATTTATTTTTTTTTTTAATTTTTATTTTTTTATTTTTTTATTTTTTTATTTTTTTATTTTTTATTATTTTTTATTTTTTTAACTGGTCGGTGCAACATCGTGGGCCGAAGGGCCTGTTCTGCGCTGTAATGTTCTATGTTCTATGTTCTATGTTCTATGTTATCCTCTATTCCTGCTATGGAAATGACGTGTTCCACTGTGAAAACAGATGCAGAATACAGAAACCTCAAAATAAAGATTCAAAAGGGTCCAGAGGGGGGATTCTTTCACATAGAGTGTGGTGAGTGTCTGGAACAAGCTGCCAGAGGCAGTAGGAGAGGGGGGTACAATTTTGTATTTTAAAAAGCGTTTAGTCATTTACATGGGTACGATGGGTATAGAGAGACATGGGCCAATTGCGGGCAATTGGGACGAGCTTAAAGGTAAAAACTGGGCGGCAGGGACACGTTGGGCCGAAGGGCCTGTTTAGAACATAGAACAGTACAGCACAGAACAGGCCCTTCGGCCCACGATGTTGTGCCGAGCTTTATCTGAAACCAAGATCAGGCTATCCCACTCCCTATCATCCTGGTGTGCTCCATGTGCCTATCCAATAACCGCTTAAATGTTTCTAAAGTGTCTGACTCCACTATCACTGCAGGCAGTCCATTCCACACCCCAACCACTCTCTGCGTAAAGAACCTACCTCTGATATCCGTCCTGTATCTCCCACCACGAACCCTATAGTTATGCCCCCTTGTAATAGCTCCATCCACCCGAGGAAATAGTCTTTGAACGTTCACTCTATCTATCCCCTTCATCATTTTATACACCTCTATCAAGTCTCCCCTCAGCCGCCTCCGCTCCAGAGAGAATAGCCCTAGCTCCCTCAACCTTTCCTCATATGACCTACCCTCCAAACCAGGCAGCATCCTGGTAAATCTCCTCTGCACTCCTTCCAGCGCTTCCACATCCTTCCTATAGTGAGGTGACCAGAACTGCACACAATATTCCAAATGTGGTCTCACCAAGGTCCTGTACAGTTGCAGCATAACCCCACGGCTCTTAAACTCCAACCCCCTGTTAATAAAAGCTAACACACTACAGGCCTTCTTCACAGCTCTATCCACTTGAGTGGCAACCTTTAGAGATCTGTGGATATGGACCCCAAGATCTCTCTGTTCCTCCACAGTCTTCAGAACCCTACCTTTGACCCTGTAATCCACATTTAAATTTGTCCTACCAAAATGAATCACCTCACATTTATCAGGGTTAAACTCCATTTGCCATTTTTCAGCCCAGCTTTGCATCCTATCTATGTCTCTTTGCAGCCTACAACAGCCCTCCACCTCATCCACTACTCCACCAATCTTGGTGTCATCAGCAAATTTACTGATCCACCCTTCAGCCCCCTCCTCTAAGTCATTAATAAAAATCACAAAGAGCAGAGGACCAAGCACTGATCCCTGCGGCACACCGCTAGCAACCTGCCTCCAATCCGAAAATTTTCCATCGACCACCACCCTCTGTCTTCGGTCAGACAGCCAGTTGCCTATCCAATCGGCCAACTTTCCCTCTATCCCACACCTCCTCACTTTCATCATAAGCCGACCATGGGGGACCTTATCAAACGCCTTACTAAAATCCATGTATATGACATCAACTGCCCTACCTTCATCAACACACTTAGTTACCTCCTCAAAAAATTCTATCAAATTTGTGAGGCACGACTTGCCCTTCACGAATCCGTGCTGACTATCTCGGATTAATCCGCATCTTTCTAAATGGTCGTAAATCCCATCCCTAAGGACCCTTTCCATCAATTTACCAACCACCGAAGTAAGACTAACCGGTCTATAATTACCAGGGTCATTTCTATTCCCTTTCTTAAACAGAGGAACAACATTCGCCATTCTCCAGTCCTCTGGCACCATCCCCGTGGACAGCGAGGACCCAAAGATCAACGCCAAAGGCTCTGCAATCTCATCCCTTGCCTCCCAAAGAATCCTAGGATACATTTCATCAGGCCCAGGGGACTTATCGACCTTCAGTTTATTCAAAACTGCCAAGACATCCTCCCTCCGAACATCTATTTCCTCCAGCCTATTAGCCTGTAACACCTTCTCTTCCTCAAAAACATGGCCCCTCTCCTTGGTGAACACTGAAGAAAAGTATTCATTCATCACCTCGCCTATCTCTACTGACTCCATACACAAGTTCCCACTACTGTCCTTGACCGGCCCTAACCTCACCCTGGTCATTCTTTTATTCCTCACATAAGAGTAAAAAGCCTTGGGGTTTTCCTTGATCCGACCCGCCAAGGACTTCTCATGTCCCCTCCTAGCTCTCCTAAGCCCCTTTTTCAGCTCATTCCTTGCTAACTTGTAACCCTTAATCGAGCCATCTGAACCTTGTTTCCTCATCCCTACATAAGCTTCCCTCTTCCTTTTCACAAGACATTCCACCTCTTTTGTGAACCATGGTTCCCTCACTCGGCCATTTCCTCCCTGCCTGACAGGAACATACCTATCAAGGACATCCAGTATTTGTTCCTTGAAAAAATTCCACTTTTCATGAGTTCCTTTCTCTGACAGTTTCTGTTCCCAACTTATGCCCCCTAATTCTTGCCTAATCGCATCATAATTACCCCTCCCCCAATTGTAAACCTTGCCCTGCCGTACGGCCCTATCCCTCTCCATTGCAATAACAAAAGACACCGAATTGTGGTCACTATCTCCAAATTGCTCTCCCACAACCAAATCTAACACTTGGCCCGGTTCATTTCCCAGTACCAAATCCAATGTGGCCTCACCTCTAGTCGGCCCATCCACATATTGTGTCAGGAAACCCTCCCGCACACACTGCACAAAAACTGCCCCATCCAAACTATTTGACCTACAAAGGTTCCAATCAATATTTGGAAAGTTAAAGTCCCCCATGACAACTACCCTGTGACCCCCACACATATCCATAATCTGCTTAGCAATTTCTTCCTCCACATCTCTATTACTATTTGGGGGCCTATAGTAAACTCCTAGCAACGTGACCGCTCCTTTCCTATTTCTAACTTCAGCCCATATTACCTCAGTGTGCAGATCCCCCACGAAGTGCCTTTCCGCAGCCGTTAAACTATCCTTGATTAACAATGCCACTCCTCCACCTCTTTTACCAGCTTCCCTACACTTAGTGAAACATCTATACCCCGGAACGTCCAACAACCATTCCTGTCCTTGTTCTACCCACGTCTCCGTAATGGCCACAACATCGTAGTCCCAAGTACCAATCCACGCCCCAAGTTCATCTACCTTGTTCCGGATGCTCCTTGCATTGAAGTAGACACACTTCAACCCACCTTCCTGTCTACCAGTACCCACCCTTGACCCTGATACCTTCCCCAATGCCTCACCACCCTCACTGTCTTCTGGACTACAACTCCCTTTCCCACTCCCCTGACAAATTAGTTTAAACCCCCCTGAAGAGCCGTAACAAATTTCCCTCCGAGGATATTGGTGCCCCTCTGGTTCAGGTGCACCCCGTCCTGTTTGTACAGGTCCCACCTTCCCCAGAACGTGTTCCAATTATCCACGTATCTGAAACCCTCCCTCCTACACCATCCCTGCAACCACATATTTAACTGCACTCTCTCCCTGTTCCTCAACTCGCTATCACGTGGTACCGGCAACGTACCAGTGATGACCACATGTTTCGTCTTGGCTCTCAGCTTCCAGCCCAGCTCCAGAAATTCCTGCTTTAAATCCCCGTCCCTTCTCTTACCTATGTCCTGTGTACCAATGTGCACCATGACTTGTGACTGTTTCCCCTCCCCCTTCAGAATCTGGAAAACACGGTCTGAGACATCACGAACCTTGGCATCCGGTAGGCAACATACCATCCGTGAGTCTCTTTTGCTGCCACAGAACCTCCTATCTATCCCTCTAACTAACGAGTCCCCAATAACTATCGCCCTCCCGCTCTCCCCCTTTCCCTCCCATGCTGTAAACCTCAATGACTTGATAACATCGGAACATAGGAATTAAGAGCAGAAGTCGGCAAGTTCAGCCCTTCGAGCCTGATCCGTCATTCAATCAGATCATGGCTGATGTCTCCCTGGTCTCAAATCCACCTCCCCACCTGTTCCCCATATCCCCTTATCCCTTTTTTATTAGAAATATATCTATCTCCTTCTTGAAACCATTCAATGATTCAGACTCCACCGCGCGATGGGGCAGCGAGTTCCACAAACTCACCACCCTCTGCGAGAAGTAGTTCCTCCTCATCTCAGTTTTAAATCTATCGCCTCTCAAACCATACCTGTGACCTCTTGTTCCAGATTGCCCCATAAGAGGAAACATTTGGCCTACATTTACTTTATCAATCCCTTTTAAAATTTTATATACCTCGATCAGATCCCCTCTCATCCCTCTGAACTCCAGTGAGTACAAGCCCAAAGTGATTAATCTCTCCTCATACGTCAATCCTCTCATCCCCAGAATCAATCTGGTGAACCTCCTCTGAACTGCCTCCAATGCAGCAACATCCTTCCTCAAATAAAGAGACCAAAACTGGACACAATACTCCAGATACTCTGCGGGATTTTCATAGAATCATAGATAAAAAGATTCTTATCACTTGGAAAGGTTTCATCAGTAATGAGGGTGATGCGCGATAAATCACACGGGAGGCTGTATGTCCCCGGGAAATAAAGGCTTTTATTACCAACAATAACGGAGCTACTATATACAATATACGATCCCAGACTAAAGGGTCACCAGGCAGAGCAGTGACCTTTATACCTCTCCCGGAAGGCGGAGCCAACTGGAGTGTACCATGGGACTATATTAACAGGTAGAACAGCCCAACCCTAACCCCAACAGTAACATATCTACAGACTCATAGTGCTGGCCAAACCATGGCTCAGCACTCCTGGTGGTAACCAACAATGGTTCACCACAGAGGGGACCTTAGTACATTTTGTTTTACCCGAAGTGGGAGGCAGCCATTCCTAATCGAAACTGGACGATCTTAATATCTTGGAACAGTGGAGTTCAAAGAGGTGCGAGAGACAATGAAATGGGAGATGGGAGGGAAGGAGAATATGGAAGGAAAGTCACTGAGCTGAGTTATATGATTATATATATAGGTGAGAGGGGAAAGATTTCAAACGGACCTGAGGGGCAACTTCTTCACGCAGAGGGTGGTGCGTGTATGGAATGAGCTGCCAGAGAAAGTGGTTGAGGCAAGTTCAATAGCAACATTTAAAAAGCATTTGGATAGAGGGAAAGGATTAGAGGGATATGGACCGAACGCGGGCAATTGGGGCCAACTGAGAGGGCACCATGGTCAGCATGGACTGTTTGGGCCGAAGGACCTGTTTCCATGCTGTATTGCTCTGTGACTCTATCTCGGCTGTGTGAGGAGATATTCTGTGACTAGCACTATGCTAAGTGAAGTTGTAAAACTTGAAGTGTCCATCCAGAAACCAAGAAAGATTTATGTTTCAAAATGCACCCCTGTTTCTGAATATTTTGGATTTCTACAGTGCAGTGGAAGAGTGTCAGAATTCATGTGGTTTGCCTTGAATATTGTGAGAGCAGTTTTGCCTTGAGTATTATTTCTGGAATTTGATCGATAAACATCTGGAAGAGATAAATGACAAGAAATTAGCAGGGGGGTAGCAGGGTAAATATGTGGGGTTATGGGGATAGGGCCTGGGTGGGAATGTGGTCAGTGCGGACTCGATGGGCCAAATAACCTCCTTCTGCACTGTAGGGATTCTATGATTCTATGAAAGTGCTGATCAGACTATTCTCACCAACTGGAATTTGAATAAGACTGTTCATAGAATCCTGACAGTGCAGAAGGAGGCCATTCGGCCCATGGAGTCTGCACCGACAACAATCCCACCTGGACCCTTTCCCCGCAACCCCATGCATTTACCCTGCTGATTCCCCTGACACTAAAGGGCAATTTACCATGGCCAATCCACCTAACCTACACACCTTTGGAGTGTGGGAGGAAACAGGAGCACCCGGAGGAAATCCACACGGACATGGGAAAAGCATACAGACACTGCACAGACAGTGTCCCAAGCTGGGAATTGAAACCAGGTCTCTGGCAACAGTGCTCACCACTGTGCTGCCCACGGTGTAACTGTATAGCTGTATTATTGAGATAATGGAAAAGTTGACACAGATTCCAGCCTTCATCCTAACAGGCCTGCCTGAAAAGCAAGGTGACGCAATGTTTCTGTTACCCAGCGTCTTAGCCAAAGGCTGCTTCAAGTACTGATTAACGTTTTACGCACTCTACCTCACGTAGGCCTCTTCAGCCTTGGATGGAATGTTACACACATGTAGGAGAAAGATAATGGGGTTCACCCTGTCAATTCTGAGAATTTACAGTCTCTGTACTTAATGCACTATCAATCAAACAAAGACTAGTTTGTATGCAAGAACAAATAGGCTTTTATGAGCAAAAGACTTGGAGCACACCCATGCCGATGAACTGGTTAAGAGACTGAGGCAGGGGGGTGGGGAGCAGTCACCTTTATACCTGGACCAGGGGGGGAGGAGACCCAGACAGGGCCAGCAGGGGCATGGCCAGGCATGTCACACACACATACAGACAATAAGCTAACAGTGGTTTACCACAGAACTCTGTACTCTGGCCCTTTACTGAAGGCATTCACTGAGTTCTCCACAGTCTCTGTACTCTGGCCCTTTACTGGACCCATTCACTGAGTTCTCCACAGTCTCTGTACTCTGTACTCTGGCCCTTTTTGATTTTTGTCTTCGGTTTTTCTGTCTTCCACTTTTCCTTTTGCTGCCTTTAGTTTCTGTCCCCACTTTACTTTCCTCTGACTTCCTGCATCGGTCCCCATCCCCCTGCCACATTAATTTAAACACTCCCCAGCAGCACTCGCAAACACTCCCCTCAGGACATTGGTTCCAGTCCTGCCCAGGTACAGACCGTCTGTTTTGTACTGGTCCCATCTCCTTCAGGACCAGTTCCAATGTCCCAGGAATTTGAATCCCTCCATCTTGCACCATTTCTCAAGCCACGTATTCACCTTGGCTTTCCTGACATTCCTACTCTGACTAACATGTGGCACTGGCAGTAATCCTGAAATTACTACCTTTGAGCTCCTACATTTTAGTTTAACTCCTAACTCCTTAAATTCAGCTTGTCGGACTTCATCCCATTTTTTACCTATAGTGTTGGTGCCTATATGCCCCACGACAGCTGGTTGTTCACCCTCCCCCCTCCAGAATGTCCTGCAGCTGCTCCGAGACACCCTTGACCCTTGCACCAGGGAGGCAACATACCATCCTGGAGTCTTGTTTGCATCCACAGAAACACCTGTCTATTCCCCTTACAATTGAGTCCCCTATCACTATAGCTCTGCCACTCTTTGTCCTGCCCTCCTGTCCAGCAGAGCCAGCCATGGTGCCATGAACCTGGCTGCTGCCACCTTCCCCCGGTGAGCCATCTCCCCCAACAGTATCCAAAATGGTATATCTGTTTTGGAGGGAGATGATTGCAGGGGACCCCTACACTGCCTTCCTACTCTTCCTCTGTCTGGTGGTCACCCATTCTCTATCTCCCTCAGTAGCTGTTACCTGCGTTGTGACCAACTCACTGAGCATGATATCCACGGCTTCCTCAGCATCGTGGATGCTCCAAACTGAATTCATCCGCCGCTCCAGAGCCGATAAGCGGTCTAACATGTGCGTCAGTTGGACACACATGATCTGACTGACCGTGGCACTGTGGTATAGGAAGCTGTTCAGTGGGCATTAACAAACACGTGACGACATTGATTGAGGTTGTGGAATATATTTATTTCTGAGATTGAATTGCTGCCAATCAAAGAATGGACAATGCTGATCACATTAATTAATTTGTAACATTCGAGGCTATGTTACCCACCAAAGGTATTGTCATCTAAAACACAACTCTCAAGATCCCACGTTGCCTCAGAGTTATCTTTCACCTGTCTGTGACCTTTCAATGATTCAATTCCAAATGTTAGAGTGTCTCTCCGCGCTGTTCCACTCTCTCCTGGGATATAGTTACCCTCTTTAACTCTGGGAATACACTGAATCCATTCAAGTCCTATAATTGTGACTCCAATTTCAGATTTAATCTGCAGTAAATTCAAAAACGTGGACCACAGCAACTGAATCTATCCCCTCCAGTTCCATGTTTCCCAGCAGCCCAGATGAGATGTCCAGAACCGGAGCACCAGTCAGGCAACACAGCCTTCGGGACTCTCAATCCTGGCCACAGAGAAAAGTGTCCATTCCCCTGACGAACTATCCCCATTTATAACTGTATTTCCCTTTTCTCCTCCCTCTTGAATGATTCCCTGAACCCCCGTGCTATTGTTCAGTTGCTCAGCCTCCTTGCAGCTCCCGCCCACGTCCGCACAGGGAGCCAGTGTCACAAACCTGTTTGTTTAATCATTCGAAGGACATGGGCGTCCCTGGCTGACCAGCATTTACTGCCTGTCCCGAGTTGACCTTGGAGAGCAGTTGAGAGTTAAACACATTGCTGTGGCTCTGGAGCCACATGTAGGCCAGACCAGGTAAGGACGGCAGGTTTCCTTCCCGAAACGACGTTAGTGAACCAGATGGGGTTTTCCGACAAATAGAGGATGGTTTTATAGTCATCAGTAGATTTTTGACTCCAGATCAGTTTAGTGAATTCAAATTCGACCAGCTGCTGTGGCCGGATTCGAACACGGGTCCCCAGAACATTAACAATATTGGGAGCCCTTCCTGAAGCTATCACGTCAGCAGGGGCAACTCAGAAAATTCCCTGAGTGTTCCTTCCAAGGCCTTACTCACCTTACCGCTGCTTCCGTTGGTCCCATGTCACTTTCTGAACTGTAATGTCTGGGGGACACCTACCCGCACTGGACTTGGCCGTAAGGGACCGGGGCAGTAAGGGACACAAGACACAGCAGTACCTCTCCACCCACTTCCCTAAACTCCCACACTTACCCCAACTCTCAGTGCTTCACTCTCTGCAGCTTGCACTCTGTGGAGCTCCCTGAGTGGGCACATTTCACAGGCCTCAGTTTGGTAGTTTATATTTGCCCATGTCCAACTCATCAACCTGATTGAAGTCATTGCACCCCCTCCCCATCTGGGTCTGAGTAACCGCCGAGGGCTGACCACTTTGGAAGCCTTTTTTGGAGTTTCAATGCTGGGTCCGGTTCCTGCTGCTCAGCCTCGGAAGTGAGTGGGGTTCAGCAGACCGGAGCTCACCTCTTCCACCATGAGCCTTGTGGCCCGAGTTCCCTTTATTGGGTGACAATGTGATCGAGAGGCTAAACCCACTGTGTCCATTTCAGACTCCGAGGTTCCCACTGGCAGAGATGGAGAACAGGAGCCGGAGTGCCTGGAATTCTTTCCAAAGTTCCCGGTGTGCTGGGAATTGATTTTTCCTGCACGGCTTGGGGCTTCATGGCTGCGAGATGATTGAAGCATTCTCATAGGATGGTATCTCCCAAGCGGACTCGATAGGAAACTGGCCCTGTTCCAGACTCGACCGTGCCTCATAACCACGCGGATCCATTGCCATGATTCTTTACCAATAACCTATCAGCTGCCTTTAGGTGCCTGTCCCGGCTGGTGGGATCAACACTGGGTGTCTTCATGCCTTGCGAACGTCCCACCCTTGGGAATATCAGAATCAACCCTCGGCGGAGTCATCTTCTCATGACCAACTCTGCTGGGGCTGTTCCGGTAGTTGAATGGGTGGTTGGGGGGAGGGGGGGGTGGGGGAGGGAGGGTGGTTTGGGGGGTGTTGTCCTGTAATTGAAGATGAATCTGGATGGTTTGGTGTCCAAGGAGGCTGTCGGATGTTTTTTTGAAACTGCTTTTACTACTTGGGCCGCTCTTTCTGCCAGGCCGTTGAATGATGGGTAATATGACACTGTCCTAACGTGTTAATTTCTGTTCAACTTCATCGAATGCACAAATTCCTGGCTGATGAAGGGTGGTCCATTTTCAGAAACTAACATTTCCGGGATCCCAGGTGTCAAGAAAGACGTGTGAAGTTTCTCCACTCTTGTCCTTGTGTTTGAGTAACTCACCCTGTGTACGGATTTCCATTTTGAATCAGCATCTCCCATTACCAGGAACATAGACCCCATGAACGGACCGGCACTGTCCATGTGCAGCCACGTCTATGGCCGTCCTGACCATTCCCAAGTGTGAAGAGTAGTGACTGGTGATAGTTCTGCCCTTGTTGATATTGCCAACACTGGCCCACGCGCAAATATCCGTCCCCAGACCTGGCCACCAGACAGGGCAACTTCGAGGATCTTCAGTTTGCCACTCCTGGGTGGCCATGGTAAAGCTCACCATGGGATGGTGAACCTGGCTCAGGATGACACTCTTGAACCCTATAGGCGTGTGCCATCTTCCACAGTCAGCTGCTCTCTGGATTCCCCCATCAGCACTAGCTGCTTCAATTCATTCAGGAATGGGTAATTTTGCCTCCACAGCCGAATATTATTGGCAGCCACTGGCAGAGTTTTGAAAAAGTTCATGATTACCATCTCTTCCATTGTGGGTACGACAAGTGTCTGTTAATCGTAGCCAACTCAAGGCATTGGCGTCAGTGACTCAGCCTCCTGGATAATGGTAGGCGGACAGTAATAAAGCCCACAGCTGGATATGGGCCAATGTTATGGGCTGCCCCGCCATGCAGGTACTTCTGGAATTTCTTTCCCCGAACTGTCACCATTGACGAGGTGTCACAGTGGTTAGCGCTGCTGCCTCATAACGCCAGAGACCTGGGTTCAGTTCCTGGCTTGGGTCAATGTCTGTGCGGAGTCTGCACATTCTCACCGTATCTGCATGGGTTTCATCTGGTTTCTCCAGTTTTCTCCCGCAGTCTGAAAGACGTGCTGGTTTGGTGCGTTGGCCCTGCTCAAGTCTCCCTCAGTGTACCCGGGCAGGCACCAGTGTGTGGCGACTCGGCGATTTTCACATTAACTTCATTGCAGTGTTAATGTAAGCCTACATTTGACACATTATAAATGTTAAACTTCCTCTGAGTATGAATGGTTGAATATCGCTGAAAAACCTCATCTCGCTGTCAGTATAAGTGCACGTGAATAAGTTCATAATTGGAAACAAGAATCCTCCTGCCAGCTTTGAGGTTAAGTCGCCAATCAGAGGGATTGGGTATTTATCCAGCTGTGAGAAACAGTTTACCGTTTGTTTAAAATTTCCCAGTACAAAGTATTTGTATTCACTCTTGGGACTTGAGTGTCGCTGGCCGGCCAGCATTTATTGCCCATCCCCAGTTGCCCATGTTCAGAGGGCAATTGAGTGTCAACCACTTTGAGTCGCATTTCGCCCTGACCACATCAGGACGACAGATTTCCTTCCCTGGGACATTGGTGAACCAGATGTGTTTTTCCGAAAATCGACAATGCTTTTATGTTCACCTGCTGATTCTGAATTCCAGATATATTTATTCAAATTCCACCATCTGCTGTGACGGGATTCGAACCCAGGTGCCCAGAACATGAGCTGAGTTTCTGTATTAATAGTGTAGTGATAAAACCACCAGTCCATCACATCCACACCCAGAGTTCCGGTAACCTAGACACACCATATTATATACGTCTGCAGGGCTCCCGGATTGGACAGCATGAACTGTCTCAATCAGGGTGCTCATATCCCAATAACTCCACCTGATGGTTATCGTTAAAGTCATCAAGTATGTCTCTCTCTGTCTCTCTGTGCATCCCTCTCACTGTATCCCCCTGACACTCTGTCTCTCTCTCTGCCTGTTCCTCTGTGTCTCTTACTGTCTCTCTGCATCGCCCTCATTCACCTTCTCTCTACACTCTTCCTCCCTCTCAGTCTCACTCTCCTTCTCCCACTCCTCCCCGTCCCCCTTTTCTTATTTCTCTGTCTTTCTCTCTCTCTACCTCGCTCTGTCTTTTGCTCTTGCTGTGCCCATTGTACTCATTCAGTCTCACTCTTTCAAATTCACTGACGCTCTCTGTCTCTGTTTCTCTCTGCCTCCCTTTCTGTCTCCCTTTCCGTCTTAGTCTCCCTCTCTCATTACATCTTCCTATCTATCTCCCTCTGTCTCCCTTTCTCATTCCCTGTCCATCTCCCTCGCCATTTCCATCACTTTCTGTCCCTGTTTTTCTCGCTCTGTGAGAGTCCCTATCTGTCTCTGTCCTTTCTGTCTATCTCTCTCTGTCTCTCCCTCTCTCGCTCTCTCTTTTTCTTTCACTGTATCTGTTAGAAACTCTTTCAAAATCTGTCACGCTCCATGTATTTATGCCCTTCCCTCTCTCTGTCAATCTCCGTCTCTCTATCATTCTCACTTTTGCTCTCACTGCCCTCTCTCTCTCTTTATCTGTCACTCTCTCTGTCTCTGTGAGGCTGTTTGTTATTTGTAGTTTGAAAGTCCAACAGGAAGATTGAGGGGTCTTGTAGTTGTAGTTTCCTCTCAGGATCTAATGAGTTGAAGAATTGAAGTAAGGGGATATTTCAGCAGATTTATTAGCTGCTGCCTGAAGTGAGTCTGTGTCACAGCATAAATGGCAGTGTTTGTACAACAACTTGTGAGTTGCAGCATGAAGCCCAATTCCAGAACAAAATTATCTAACCATACCGACCAATAGCCCAAATCAAACATCCGAATCCATATAGAATAAACCATTAATGTCGACCATAAGAGGATGAAATTGGCTGAGATAACAAACAGTAAAATGATGGATTTCCTGCGACTCTCCATCTCTGGGTCTCTGGGATTCTCCCCAATGCTGTGAGCCCGGAGTCTCCTGCGGGCTCTGCTGCTCATTAAAATGTGTCTGACGGTGAAAACGTTGAGCAGCAGAATCAGGACAAACGGGACACACGGGGTTAGAATGTTGTGGAGGAACTCGATTGTTCCCCAGACCGGAGATTCCAGAACATCCATTGTGTAATTACAAAACCAGGGGTTGTTCTCCAGCTGATATTTATTTAATAACATAAAATACCAGAAAATGTTCTTTAAACAGCTCAGCACCGTCACTGTTCCCAGAACCACAGCCGACGATTTCTCACTGCAATATTTACTCTTCAGCTTGGGGCAGCAAATGGCCACAAATCGATCAAAGGTGAAAGTGACGGTGAACCAGACAGAACAGTCAGTGGCTGCATAAAGCAGGACGGCGTGGATGTTACACACGGGGACCCAGCGCAGGAAATAAAACTGTTCCCGATAAAGAATGGGAATGTGTCTGAATATCAGGTCGAGGATAACGACCAGCAGATCCCCCGCTGACATGGCCACCAGGTAACGAGTCACACATTTGGACAGACCACAGTTTCTGCTCGTCAGTGTCACAATTGTGATTATGTTCACTGTCAGGAAGGAAAATAAAGAATAAAATTAGACAGGATTCAGGGAAAGAAGTTACCATTTGGACTGAGGATGGGTTGAAATGAAAAAGAATGTACACCCATAAAATCACTGAAAACTGTTTTTAAAAATCCAGCACGTCTTTTGCAGGGTAAGAGGAAAGTGGAGCATCCGGAGGAAACCCACACAGGCACGGGGAGAAGGTCCAAACTCCACACAGACAGTGACCCAAGCCTGGAATTGAACCCAGGTCCCTGACGCTGTGAATCAGCAGTGCTATCTACTGTGTCACCGTGCTGCTCCATGGTAGCAACACAGTGGTATACATTTGGGAGAGAGCTTTCCAGAAAGTCCACAACATTGACCCTCACTCAGCTACAAGGATGAGGGAGTAAACTCTGACAGAAAATCCAGCCTGGAGTCCTGTAGATGGTAATCTGTCGTCTCTCAGACAGTTTACTGACAACCCCTGCAACACAGCTGGTACCAAAGAGGGCTGGTTTGACCCTTGCCTCTGGACAATACTAACAATTGGCAGAGGGAGATCCTGATGCCTTGACAGCACAGAATCTCTATTATATTTACACAGAACTGTACCCTGGAGAGGAGATCACAGCATTGTAGCCACTGTTAGCACAACACAGGAAAAAATAGTAATCTCACACTCGATTGGCACAGATCACAACTTCCAGTGTTTGCTTTCAAGAGTGGGAGAAAGCTTCAGGGTTCAGCGAATCGCTATCGTCCATAATACTCAGTGCGATTACTGCTGTCCCACGTTGGTCTACTGGACCAGTGCAGCTCCATCAGTCCTCTCTCGGCAGGAAGGTTGCCAATCTATGCACCAGGTAAAACTCAAACAAAGGCCAGTACCAAAGGAAAAGCCAAGCAGGCTGCCATAATGCCTATCGTCCGGTGACTCTGATATCCAATATTATGAAATGCCTCAAAACTTTCGTCATGGCATGAATCAGTTCCGGCTTCCCAGATTGCCTGGATCCACGACAGTTCACCGACATCCACAACAGGTCCACAATGCCATCTCCCTGGCCCGACAGTGAACCCTGGAACACAGACTCGTGTTTATCAACTACAGCTCAGCCTGCAACACCATTAGTCCGACGAAACCCATGTCCAAAGTCCGTGGCCCTGGGCTTGGCTCCTGCCTCTACAATTGGATCCTCAACTTCCTAATCCATAGACAGCAAAATTAAGGACAATCAACAACATCTCCTTCACAATCATCCTGAACAGCGGTGCCCCGTAAGGCTGCGTCCTCAGCCCCTTACTATACTCCTGATACACTGGTGACTGTGTGGCCACATTCCCCTCCAACTCCATTTCCAAGTTTGCTGATGACACCTGCAGTGGGTCGGAGGAAGAGACAGAGAATCTGGTGAACTGGGGCGACAACAATAATCTCTTCCTCAATGTCAACAAAGCAAATTGACTTCTGGAATCCTAGTGGAGAACATGCCCCGATCTACATCAATGGGGTGAAGTTGAAATAGTCGAGAGCTTCACGTTTTAGGGTCCACATCACGAAAAACCTTTCCTGGTTCCTCCATGACGTCCCTATAATTGAAAAAGTCTCCGAACGCCTCTATTTTCTCAGAGGTTTACAGACATTTGGCATGTCAGCTGCGACTCTCACCAACTTTTACAGATGCACCATAAATAACATTCTCGCTTGGTATGGCTCCTGCTCTGTCCAAGACTGTGAGAAACTTCAAAGCTTGGTGAATGCAGACCAGTCCATCACTCAAACCAACCTCCCACTCATTAACTCTGTCTAAACTTCCCGTTGCCTCACAAAAGCAACCAGCCTAATTCAGGAATAGCGCACCACGGACATCAAATCTTCCCACTTGTTCCATCAGAGAAAAAGATAAAGAATGTGTGAGGACATGGACCAACCGACTCATAGAATCATAGAATCACGACAGTGCAGACGGGGGCCATTTGACACATCGAGTCGACACCGACAACAATCCCACCCAGGCCCTATCCTCGAAATCCCACATATGTACCCTGCTAATCCCCCAAACATACATATCCCAGGACGCTAATGGGCAGTTAACATGGCCAATCAACCTAACCTGCACATTTTGGACTGTGGGTGAAAACTGGAGCATCCGGAGCAAACCCATGCACATACGGGTAGAATGTGAAAATTCCACGCAGACAGTGATCCAAGCCAGGAATCGAACTGAGGTTCCTATGAGACAGCAGCGCTAACCATTGTGCCACCATGCTGCCAACTCAGGGAAAGCTTCTCTGCTGCCATCAGACGTTTGAATGGACCCACATTGCATTAAGATGATCTTTTACTACATCCTAGCTATGACTGCAACATTACATTCTGCCCTCTCTCCCTCTCTATGTCCAGTATGCTTTGTCTGTATGGCACTCGAGCAACAACACTTTTCACTGTATATCCAATGTTATGAAATGCATCAAAAGGTTATTCATGACATGAATCAATTCCGGCCTCCCAGATTGCCTGGACACACTACAGTTCACCTACCTCCCCAACAGGTCCACAGACACAATCTCCCTGGCCCAACACTGAACTCTGTAACACTGTAACCCTGAACATAGAGAAGGAGAGAGTGCAGAATGTAATGTTGGACTCAGAGCTAGGGTGTAGAATAAGATAATCTGAATGCGATGTGGGTCCATTAAAACGTCAGATGGCAGCAGAGAAGAAGCTGTTCTTGAGTCGGCAGCATGGTGGCACAATGGTTCGCACTGCTGTCTCACAGGGACCTGAGTTCGATTCCCGGCTTGGATCACATATTTATAATATGTGAAAATAATAAACCAAATCAATTCAAATCAAATCAATCTTTTGCATCTCAAGCTGAAACATCAGCACGATGTGCCCTGACCTTACCAATGAACTTATGCAGGTTGATGATGTACACGGGACGGCTGTGATCGAGACTGAATTTACAAGGCTGAATGTGGGAGCTGCGAATGTGGGAGCTGTGAGAAACTGGACTTGCTCACAGTGGATTCTTTCCAGAGGAACACCACACGTTCTTGTAATAGGAGAAATCCCAACAGGCGAGATGTGAGAATGGAACAAAGTAGAAAAAAAACTTCACTGGTGCTGATGAAATCCCAGGAATTGAAATGGGATCCCTGATGCTGTGAGGTAGCAGTGCTAACCACTGTGCCATACTGCCATCCTGCAAGGTGCGCTGGAGATATCCAAGATCACGGCCAGGACACCATCATCATCATATCCGTGGTAGGGAAATGATTGGAAAACAATCTGAGGGACAGAATTAATCTCCACTTCGAGAGGTAAGGATTTATGAACAATAGTCAGCATTCCTTTGACAGGGGGAGATCATGTCTAACAATTCGCTGGACTATATTGAGGAGGTGACTGGATGAGGAGATGAGGGAAGTGCAGTCGATGTAGTCTACGTGTTCTTCAGAAAAGCTTTTGACAAATATAGAAGACTGAACAAGGAAGTGATTCCGATTGGAACCAGGTCAATTTGGTAAATTATATTCAAAATGGCTGAGTGGCAGAGGGCAGAGGGTGATGGTGGAAGGATGTTTTTGTGACTGCAAGCTTGTGTTCAGTGGGGTTCCACAGGGATCGATGCTGGGTCCCTTGCTGTTTGTAGCGTACATTGATGGTCTAGACATGAATGTGTGAGGTGTGATCAGTAAGTTTGCAGATGATACAAAAATTGGTGGTGTGGTAAATATTGAGGAGGAAAGCCTTAGATTCCAGGAATCATAGAATCCTACAGTGCAGAAGGAGGCCATTCAGCCCATCGAGTCTGCACTGAGCACAATCCCACCCAGGCGATATCCCCTGAACCCCATGCATTTACCCAAGCAATTCTCCCTGACACTAAGTCCAGTATATCCTGGCTAATCCACCTAACCCACAAGTCTTTGGACTGTGGGCGGAAACTGGAGCACCCAGAGGAAACCCATGCAGACACGGGGAGAATGTGCAAACTCCGCACGGATGTGGTCCAAGCCAGAAATTGAACACACGTCCCTGGCGCTGTGGGGCAGCAGTGCTAACCACTGTGCCACCGTGCTGGGGAAACTGAAAGGCTGGTCAAATGGGCAAATGTAATTTACACCTGACGAATGTGAGGCCATGCATTTGGGACGACTATCCGGGTAAGGAAATGCATCATGTCCGGTCGAGTCTGAGGAACTGCAGAGGACCAGAATGAATTTGAGGTGCATATATGTGGATCCCTAAAAGCAGCAAGACAGGTAGATGAGGTGGTTCAGACGAGATGTAGGATACTTGCGTTTAGCAGCCGCAGCATCGAATATAAGAGCTGGGAGGTGATGATGGAAGTGTATAAAACGCTGGTTAGACCAGAGCAAGAGAACTGTGTCCTGCTCTGGTCATCACACTACAGGAAGGATATAATTACACTGGAGACGGTGGAGAGGAAATTCACCAGGATGCTGCCTGGGCTGGAGAGTTTCAGCTATGAGGAGAGGCTGGTTAGGCTGGGTTTGTTACCTTGGAGCAGAGATGGCTGGAAGTGGAGCGGGTGTAGTGGGTGGTGGTGGGGAATGCTTTCAGGTGCGGGCGGGGGGGGAACTGAGTGATATGAACAAAATTATGTGGCACAGAGATAGGAAGAAACCTTTTCCCTTTATTAGAGGTGTCAATAACCAGAGGGGCGTGGAGTTAAGGTAAAGGGCAGATTTTTGTGTGGATTTGAGGGAAAATGTTTCCATCCACAGGGTGCTGGGATCTGCAGCTCATGGCTTGAAAGGATGTTAGAAGCGGGAACAAGCACAAGAGGCATTTAGATCAGCAACTCAAACGCCAGAGCATAAAATTATTAAACGAGAAAGAGTGGAGAAAAGATTTACTTGGATGCTGCTGGGACTTGATGGTTTGAGTTATCAGGAGAGGCTGAATAGACTGAGACTTTTTCCCCTGGAGCGTAGGAGGCTGAGGGGTGATCTTATAGAGGTCTATAAAACAATGAGGGGCACAGATCAGCGAGATAGTCAATATCGGGGCGGCGCGGTAGCACAGTGGTTAGCACTGCTGCTTCACAGCACCAGGGACCTGGGTTCGATTCCCGGCTTGGGTCACTGTCTGTGTGGAGTTTGCACATTCTCCTCGTGTCTGCGTGGGTTTCCTCCGGGTGCTCCGGTTTCCTCCCACAGTCCAAAGATGTGCGGGTTAGGTGGATTGACCACGCTAAAAAAATTGCCCCTTCGTGTCCTGTGATGCGTAGGTTAGAGGCATTAGTGGGTAAAATATGTAGGGATATGGGGGTAGGACCTGGGTGGGAATGTGGTCGGTGCAGACTCGATGGGCCGAATGGCCTTTTTCTGTACTGTAGGGTTTCTATGATCTATGATCTTTTCCCAAAGGTAGGGGAGTCTAAAACTAGAGGGCATAGGTTTAAGGTGAGAGGGGAGAGATACAAAAGGGTCCAGAGGGGCAATGTTTTCACACAGACGGTGGTGAGTGTCTGGAGCGAGCTGCCAGAGGCAGTAGTAGAGGCGGGTACAATTTTATTTTTTTAAAAGGGTTGAGACAGCTACTTGGGTACGATGGGTATAGAGGGATATGGGCCAAATGTGGGCAATTGGTATTAGTTTAACGGTTTAAAAAAAAAGGCAGCATGGACAAGATGGGCCGAAGGGCCTGTTTCCATTCTGTAAACTCTATGACAAGGCTGTGGATCGAGTGCTGGAAAATGGGATTCGATTGGATAGGTGTTTGATGACCAGTTCAGACATAATGGCCGAATGGCCTCATTTCGTGCTGTTAAAACTCGATGGCTGTTAGGCCACCCTCAGCAGTGGCCCCATCACTTGCAGCTCTCACAGCGCTGGCTGGGATACCCACCACCTCCCAAACCTATGTGGTTGCAAATGCGCAATTGCAGCCAGCAGTGAGCTGCCTGGTCTGAGAGAGACACCTGTCAGCTCTCTGCTGCTGCAGCCCGCTTCAACACAGCAGCTGCCCCCAGGTAGTCCGGGAGTCCGCAGCTCTTTCTGAGCAGCCCCCGACCAGATATAGACCCAGCCCCCTCCCCACCACCTGGACCAATCACCCCCCATTCCCCCACACCAATTGCATGCAGAGTGTAGGCAGGGCACGTCTCCCTAACCCACTGTGCATGCAGACAGGCAGCGAGACCCCCTCCCTACCCCACTGTGCATGCAGAGAGGCAGCGAGACCCCCTACCTACCCCACTGTGCATGCAGAGAGGCAGCGAGACCCCCTCCCTACCCCACTGTGCATGCAGAGAGGCAGCGAAACCCCCTCCCTTCCCCCCTGTGCATGCAGAGAGGCAGCGAGACCCCCTCCCTCCCCCACTGTCCATGCAGAGAGGCAGCGAAACCCCCTCCCTACCCCACTGTGCATGCAGAGAGGCAGCGAGACCCCCTCCCTCCCCCACTGTCCATGCAGAGAGGCAGCGAGACCCCTTCCCTACCCCTCTGTGCATGCAGAGAGGCAGTGATGGCCCCCTTCCTACCAACACCAATCACGTGCAGAGTGGCAGCGGGGATCACCCCACCCCACAGACAGCGGGCAGAGTGGTAACGGGACCCTCTCCGACCCAGCAACTACGTTCAGTGTCGGCCCCGCTACCTTCAGGCTCCGCCCCTGTAGACCCCAACACCTCATGCCCCACTCCCTGGTACTGCCCAGTGGGCATTGCCCAAGGGGCACCGACCTTTGACCTCGACCTTGCCCGGTGTCCTCAATGGCTTTCGGTTCTATCGGCGAGGTCATCATGACTCATCCTCATACATGTGGCCAGCTGTTTTCCTCACCGGACCCAACCTCTCCCGGTGAGGCTGCAAAGGCAAGTGTGGCGCACAATTCCATCCCAGGCTCACTAATGTTCTTTAAATTTGTTTTAAAATAAATTTAAATAATTTATTCAGCCTCTTGCCGGAAATGAGCAGGAGACTGAATCCGCTGTTTATCCATTGCCGTTGAACATAGAACATAGAACATTACAGCGCAGTACAGGCCCTTCGGCCCTCGATGTTGCGCCGACCAGTGGTACCAATCTAAAGCCCCTCTAATCTACACTATTCCAATATCATCCATATGTTTTTCCAATAACCACTTGAACACTCTCAACGTTGACGAGTCCACCACTGCTGCAGGCAGGGCATTCCACGCCCTTACTACTCTCTGAGTAAAGAACCTACCTCTAGCATCTGTCCTATATCTCTGACCCCTCAATTTAAAGCTATGTCCCCTCGTGCTGGCCAACACCATCCGAGGAAAAAGGCTCTCACTATCCACCCTATCTAATCCTCTGGTCATCTTGTATGCCTCTATTAAGTCACCTCTTAACCTTTTCTCTAACGAAAACAACCTCAAGCCCCTCAGCCTTTCCTCATACGATTTTCCCACCATACCAGGCAACATCCTGGTAAATCCCCTCTGCACCCTTTCCAACACTTCCACATCTTTCCTATAATACGGCGACCAGAACTGTACCCAATACTCCAAGTGCGGCCGCACCAGAGTTTTGTACAGTTGCAACATGACCTCCTGGCTCCGAAACTCAATCCCTCTACCAATAAAAGCTAACACACCGTACGCCTTCTTAACAACCCTATCAACCTGGGTGCCAACTTTCAGGGATCTATGCACATGGACACCCAGATCCCTCTGTTCATCCACACTACCAAGTACCTTACCATTAGCCCAGTACTCTGTATTCCTGTTACTCCTTCCAAAGTGAATCACCTCACACTTTTCCGCATTAAACTCCATTTGCCACCTCTCAGCCCAGCTCTGCAGCATATCTATGTCCCTCTGTAACCTGCCACTTCCCTCCGCACTGTCTACAACTCCACCGACTTTAGTGTCATCCGCAAATTTACTAATCCATCCTTCCACGCCCTCATCCAGGTCATTAATAAAAATGACAAACAGCAGTGGCCCCAAAAACAGATCCTTGCGGTACACCACGAGTAACTGAACTCCAGGATGAATATTTCCCATCAACCACCACCCTTTGTTTTCTTACAGCTAGCCAATTCCTGATCCACACCACTAAATCACCCTCAATCCCACGTGTCCGTATTTTCTGCAAAAGCTTACCATGGGGAACCTTATCAAACGCTTTGCTGAAATCCATATACACCACATCAACCGCATTACCCTCATCCACCTCTTTGGTCACCTTCTCAATGAACTCAATCAGGTTTGTGAGGCACGACCTATCCTTCACAAAACCGTGCTGACTATCCCTAATCAAATTATTCCTTTCTAGGTGATTATAAATCCTATCTCTTATAATCCTTTCCAATACTTTGCCCACAACAGAAGTAAGGCTCACCGGTCTATAATTACCAGGGTTGCCCCTACTCCCCTTCTTGAACAAGGGGACAACATTTGCTATCCTCCAGTCTTCTGGCACTGTTCCTGTTGACAATGACGACACAAAGATCAAAGCCAAAGGCTCTGCAATCTCCTCTCTAGCCTCCCAGAGAATCCGAGGATAAATCCCATCCGGCCCAGGGGACTTATCTATTTTTACCCTTTCCAGAATTGCTAACACCTCCTCCTTATGATCATCAATCCCATCCAGTCCAACAGCCTGCATCTCAGTACTCCCCTCGACAACACTATCCCTCTCCATTGTGAATACAGACGAAAAATATTCATTTAGTGCCTCTCCTATCTCTTCAGACTCCACGCACAACTTCCCACTACTGTCCTTGACTGGCCCTAATCTTACCCTAGTCATTATCATACTCCTGACAGACTTATAGAAAGCTTTAGGCATTTCCTTGATCCTACCTGCCAAAGACATCTCATGTCCCCTTCTGGCTCTTCTTAACTCTTTCTTTAGGTCCTTCCTGGCTAACTTGTAACTCTCAAGTGCCCTAACTGAGCCTTCACGTCTCATCTTAACATAAGTCTCCTTCTTCCTCTTCACAAGAGATTCAACCTCCTTAGTAAACCACGGTTCCCTCACACGTCTGCTTCCTCCTTGCCTGACAGGTACATATTTATCAAGGACGCGTAGTAGCTGTTCCTTGAACAAGTTCCACATTACAATTGTGCCCATCCCCTGCAGTTTCCTTCCCCAACCTACGCCAGCTAAATCTCACCTAATCGCATCATAATTTCCTTTCCCCCAGCTATAACTCTTGCTCTTTGGTATATACCTATCCTTTTCCATTGCTAAAGTAAACGTAATCGAATTGTGGTCACTGTCACCAAAGTGCTCACCTACCACCAAATCTAACACCTGGCCTGGTTCATTACCCAGTACCAAATCCAATGTGGCCTCGCCTCTTGTTGTTCTATCTACATACTGCGTCAGGAAGACTTCCTGCACACACTGGACAAAAACCGACCCCTCTAAAGTTCTCGAACTATAGCTTTTCCAGTCAATATTTGTAAAGTTAAAGTCCCCCAGTACAACTACCCTGTTACTTTCGCTCCTATCCAGAATCATCTTTGCAATCTTTTCCTCTACATCTCTGGAACTTTTCAGAGGCCTATAAAAAACTCCCAACAGGGTGACCTCTCCTTTCCTGTTTCTAACCTCAGCCCAAAGTACCTCAGTAGACGAGTCCTCATCAAATGTCCTTTCTGCCACTGTAATACTGTCCTTGACTAACAATGCCACACCTCCCCCTCTTTTACCACCTTCCCTGCACGTACTGAAACATCTAAACCCCGGAATCTGCAACAACCATTCCTGTCCCTGCTCTATCCATGTCTCCAAGATGGCCACAACATCGAAATCCCAGGTACCAACCCATGCTGCAAGCTCACCCACCTTATTCCGGATGCTCCTGGCGTTGAAGTATACACACTTCAAACCACCTTCCTGCCTGCCAGTACACTCCTGCGACTCTGAAACCTCATCCATGACCTCACTACTCTCAACCTCCTGTACACCGGAGCTACAATTCAAGTACCCACCCCCCTGCTGAATTAGTTTAAACCCTCCCGAAGAGCATTAGCAAATTTCCCCCCCAAGATATTGGTACCCTCTGGTTCAAGTGCAGACCATCCTGTTTGTAGAGGCCCCACCTCCCCCAGAAAGAGCCCCAATTGTCCAGGTATCTGAATCCCTCCCTCCTGCACCATCCGTGTAACCACGTGTTCAACTGCTCTCTCTCCCTATTCCTCTCCTCACTATCACGTGGCACGGGTAACAAACCAGAGATAACAACTTTGTTTGTTCTCGCCCTAAGCTTCCACCCTAACTCCCTCAATTTCTGCCTTACATCCCCATCCCTTTTCCTACCTATGTCTTGAGTACCTATGTGAACAACAACTTGGGGGCTGGTCCCCCTCCCCCTTAAGGATATCGAAAACACGATCCGAGACATCGCGGACTCTGGCTCCTGGGAGGCAACACACCAACCGCGAGTCTCTCTCATTCCCGCAGAATCACCTATCCGTCCCTTTAACTATGGAGTCCCCAAATGACTAATGCTCTACTCCTCTCCCCCCTTCCCTTCTGAGCCACAAGGACAGACTCTGAGCCAATGACCTGTACACCATGGCTTATCCCTGCTAAGACCCCCCACCAACAGCATCCAAAAGTGTACTAACCCCAATTTCTACAACATTTTTTGTTTCTCCCCCCACGTGGATGGCTCCCTGTACCTTGGTGCTGTGGTCAGTTTGCTCATCCTCCCTTTCCCTCCCCTTCTGAGCTGCCGGGCCGAACTCTGCGCCGGAGGCACGGCCACTGTTGCTTCCCCCAGTTAGGCTGCTCCCCCCAACAGTGCTTAAACAGGAGTACTTATTTTTAAGGGGCACAGCCACTGGGGTACTCTCTAGTACCTGACCTTTCCCCTTCCACTTCCTAATCCGGGAAATTATCGGCCAGTAAGTTTGACGTCGGTGGTGGGCAAGTTATTGGAAGGTGTGATAGATAGGATCGACAAATATCTGGATAGACAGGGACTTATTTGGGAGAGTCAACATGGCTTTGTGCGTGGTAGGTCATGTTTGACCAATCTATTAGAGTTTTTCGAGGAGGTTACCAGGAAGGTGGATGAAGGGAAGGCGGTGGATGTTGTCTACCTGGATTTCAGCAAGGCCTTTGACAAGGTCCCTCATGGGAGGTTAGTTAGGAAGGTTCAGTCGCTGGGTATACATGGGGAGGTAGTAAATTGGATAAGACACTGGCTCAATGGAAGAAGCCAGAGAGTGGCTGTGGAGGATTGCTTCTCTGAGTGGAGGCCTGTGACTAGTGGTGTGCCGTAGGGATCGGTGTTGGGTCCATTGTTGTTTGTCATCTATATCAATGATCTGGATGATAATGTGGTAAATTGGATCAGCAAGTTTGCTGATGATACAAAGATTGGAGGTGTAGTGGACAGTGAGGAAGGTTTTCAAAGCTTGCAGAGGGATTTGGACCAACTAGAAAAATGGGCTGAAAAATGGCAAATGGAACTTAACGCAGACAAGTGTGAGATATTGCACTTTGGAAGGACAAATCAAAGAAGAACGTACAGGGTAAATGGTAGGACTCTGAAGAGTGCAGTTGAACAGAGGGATCTGGGAATACAGGTACAGAATTCCCTAAAAGTGACGTCATAGGTGGACAGGGTCGTAAAGAGTGCCTTTGGTACATTGGCCTTTATAAATCGGAGTATCGAGTATAAAAGTTGGAGTGTTATGGTAAGGTCATATAAGGCATTGGTGAGGCCGAATTTGGAGTATTGTGTACAGTTTTGGTCACCGAGTTACAGGAAGGATGTGAATAAGATTGAAAGAGTGCAGAGAAGGTTCACAAGGATGTTGCCGGGACTTGAGAAGCTGAGTTACAGAGAGAGATTGAATAGGTTGGGACTTTATTCCCTGGAGCGTAGAAGATTGAGGGGAGATTTGATAGAGGTGTATAAGATTTTGATGGGTATAGATTGAGTGAATGCAAGCAGGCTTTTTCCGCTGAGGCTAGGGGAGAAAAAAACCAGAGGGCATGGGTTAAGGGTGAAAGGAGAAAAGTTTAAAGGGAATATTAGGGGGGGCTTCTTCACGCAGAGTGGTGGGAGTGTGGAATGAGCTGCCGGATAAAGTGGTAAATTTTTTAACTTTTAAGAAAAACTTGGACGGGTTCATGGATGAGAGGGGTGTGGAGGGATGTAGTCCAAGTGCAGGTCAGTGGGACTGGGCACAAAAATGGTTTGGCACAGACAAGAAGGGCCAAAAGGCCTGTTTCTGAGCTGTAATTTTCTATGGTTCTATGGTTCTAACCGTGACCCACTTGTCTGTCTCCTGTGGCCCCGGTGTGACCACCTGCCTGTAACTCCTATCTATCACCTCCTCATTCTTCCTAACCAGACGGAGGTCATTGAGCTGCAGTTCCAGTTCCCCAACGCGGTCCCTTAAGAGCTGCAGCTCAACGCACCTGGCGCAGATATGGACGTCCGGGAGGCTAGCTGACTCCAGGACCTCCCACATCAGACACTGAGAACAACAAACTGGCCTCACAATGATAATTCCCCCTTTCTTCCAATGACACAGAAAAAAAAAACTGTCTAAACCTACCCCACCTCTGCCTGTTAACGCCGAAGCCCGATGAGCCAAAGACCGTCAGCTCTCACTCTGCTTCCCACTCACTCCACTACCCGCTCCCGACGCTGCCCGCTCAAAGATGCGGCCTGCTTTTAAACCCTCCAAAAACCTTCCCAGGCTACTCCTGGGCCTACTTCCTGTTTTGCCAAAAAAACCCTCCGATTTTTTACACAATTTTATCTGAAAAACAAATAAATAAATGAAGGTTGCAAGAGGTGAGAAATGGGACGTGGTTTTACTTGATCACCCCACCATCAATGGACAGGGAGTAGCTGTTATCCTGCCCCCGCTACCGTGTGTGTGTTGCGTGTGTCTATATTGTCTGTACCAGTATGCATGTGTGTGTGTGCGTGTTTGTGTGTGAGCAACAGAGTACCTGACGAGTGTCCCGAAGTGTGTGGTATTCTGGAGTGTTGCACCAATTTTGCTTCTTGAATTTGTGTGTGAGTCGGAGTGTCTAAAATCTGATTGCTTCTATCAACAAATGTGTGTATTAATGTATGTGTGTTTGGGTGTGTCTGTGTGTTTGTGTTCCTGTTGCTCTCGGAGAGCTTGTGGTGGCACAGGGGATAGCATTGCTGCCTCACAGCACCAGAGGTCCTGGTTCAATTGCAGGCTTGGCCACTGTCTGTGCAGATTCTGCATGTTCTCCCCATGTCTGCGTGGGTTTCCTCCGGGTGCTCCAGTTTCCTCCCAATATCTGAAAGTTGTGCTGGTTGGGTGCATTGGCCGTGCTGAATTCTCCCTCAGTGTACCTGAACAGGCGCTGGAGTGTGGTGACTTGGGGATTTTTATAGTAACTTCATTGCAATGTTAATGTTCGCATACTTGTGACACTGATGAATAAATTTCAAATTTAATGAAACATGTTTTCTCTCTGTGAGATCCTGCTGTGCAGATGTGACCAATAAAATTGATTCTGCGGCCTGGTGATTGGGTGGGTGAACTGGTGTTATATGCAGAGGGTGAAAAGGATTCTGTCTCAATCTTTTACGCACGAAGGAATAGCGTTTGAGGTCACATGTCTATGGAAAGTCACAGCACTCAGAACACATCCCAGCCCATTGACCCTGAGACAATTGTCAGTGGCTGAAAGAATTAATAACCGGATACAGAGATTCAACAAGAGCAGCAAACCCAGTACAGGAAATGACAAGAAAATCAATACAGTTAAGCAGCCTTTCTAGAATTAGGAACTGGACACAGGGGACGGGACTTTCCAGCCTCACTCTTCCCCAAGCTGCAAAATCCCACCCGTGTTCAACAGACCTTCCCATTCTCCGCCCCTCGCCTGCTCTGATTCCAGTGGCGGTCGGGCCGGTACAATTCCAGCCAGAGACTTACCCGGAACACCAACAATCGCCAGGAGGGGATAGTAAATACATTCAATCACCCTCAGTAGATATTCAATCCGATCAGCTGATGTCCACCAATAATCAGTAAACTGAGAAATCCAATAGAATAAACTCCTGTCCTTGGTTGGAACATTCCGGTTCATTGTTCTCAGATTCTAGAGGGCACAGGTTTAAGGTGAGGGGGCGGGGGGGGGGGGGGGATAGAAAAGTGTCCAGAGGGGCAATGTTTTTCACACAGAGGGTGGTGAGTGTCTGGAACAAGCTGCCAGATGTAGTAGTAGAGGCGGGTCCAATTTTGTCTTTTAAAAAGCATTTAGATAGTTACATGGGAATAGAAGGATATGGGCCAAATGAGGGCAATTGGGGTTAGTTTATGAGTTTAAAAAAAAGGGTGGCATGGACAAGTTGGGCCGAATGGCCTGTTTCCATGCTGTAAACCTCTATGACTCTATGACTCTGTTCTGATCCATTGTTGGAAGACTCCAATCCATTGCTCCCAGATTCTGATCTCTCCTCTCCCTCCCTCTCTCTCCACAGCCGCTGATCTCTGTTAGTGTCGGAGTTGCCGCTCCCGCTGACTCAATGGGACAACACATTGAACGGAATCCCTTATTAATAGAAGAGGGGAATCCCTCCAGGCACACTAATCGGATCCATGGAGACTCACATCAATTCCAGTCACTAAACAAACAGCTTCACTTAACCCCCTTCAATCCAACACTTTTTATCCCAAACGTAGAACAGTTACAGCCTCGATGGGGTGTTGAGGGTCAGGGAGGTATGGAAAGTTGGAAATAATGTAGGGTCAATATTGATTCGATTTAGCAGATATCACTCTGCTCGTGTTAATTTCAAGACGATGAGAATACAAAAGCAGGGGTGTACTGCTGAGGGTTTATAAGACACTGGTCTGACCGCATTCAGAATATTGTTCGCAATTTTGGTCCCCGTATCTAAGGAAGGATGTGCTGGCCTTGGAGAGGGTCCAGAGCAGGTTCACAAGAATGATCCGGGGAATGAAAGACTTGACGCATGAGGAGCGTCTGAGGACTGGGGGTCCATACTCGATGCAGTTTGGAAGTATGAGGAAGGGGATAACATTGAAACTTACAGAATAATGAAAGGCCTGGATCGAGTGCACTTGGGGAAGATGTTTCCATTAGTCGGGGAGACTTGGACCCGAGGGCACAGACTCAGAGGGAAGGGACGGCCATTTAGAAATGTGTTGTGGAGATGGCCGTGTTGGACTGGCGTGTGCGCAGTAAGAAGTCTCACAACACCAGCTTCCCACTCACCTGATGAAGGAGCAGCGTTCCGAAAGCTCGTGATTCCAAATAAACCTGTGGGACTTTAACCTGCTGTTGAGAGACTTCTTCCTTCAGAACTGAGACGAGGAGGAATTTCTTCAGCCAGAGGGTGGTGAATCTGTGGAATTCATTGCCACACAAGGCTGTGGAGGGCAGATCATTGACTGTATTTAATAAAGAGATAAATAGGTTCTTGACTGGTACAGCGATCAAGGGTTACGGGGAGAAAGCAGGAGAATGGGTTTGAGAAACTTATCAGCCAGAATTGAATGGTGGAGCCGGCTCGACGGGCCGAATGGCCTCATTCTGCTCTTATATCGTATTGTCTTCTGGGTATCATGGTCGTGGTTTTTAGATGAAGTTAACGTCAATCAGGGTTGATATAGTCTGTGATGCGCTATCAATAAGGCGAAAGACTACCGGTGTGCCAATATAAGTGTAGGCTGTTATTCACAACAGAATCAGGAGCAGATCCCAACAAATAACCAACCTGGACTGAACAAGGGGGAGGAGACAGCCACCTTTATACTCGGTGCTGAGGGGAGGGCCCAAACTGGAAGGGGATGTGTCCAGGTATGACAAGCACACACAACGGTGGTCCATATAGGACAAAGGCACAACTGAGGTCCATCACATTCACCCCTTCCTTTTAAAAAACAACACGGGGGTGAAGCGGAAACAATATTACAAGTCCAGACGAACCGGTGGCTTAATCCGCCATCGCGATCGTGGTAGTGCAGGTCGCAGAGTCGTCCGAGCAGGGAGCGATGTCGGCCCAGGCTCCGCACAGTGAGCGTCGAGAGAAGGCGCTGGGTGGTGTGAAGCGGACTGATCCGTCGTCCCGTCCAGTCGTCGTGTACTGCGTGGCGACGGCTCCGGCGACTCAAGCGAGCTGTACATAGGGGCGAGAGGTGTGAGCAGTGGCCCTGGTGGCGTATGGGGAACAGTGGGAACCGGAGCCGGGGGGTGGGGGGCCGCAACAGGCTCTGGGCGCACTACATTGGGGACAGGGACTGAGGGAGGAAGAGGCATAGCAGTCTCCGAATGGATGACACCAGGGACCGTGGGGCGGAAGGACGTGGTGACCTCCGGGGCACCCGCGGGTGCCAAGTCACGGACAGAAACCGTGTCCTCCCGCCCATCAGGGTACGCTACGTAAGCATATTGGGGATTAGCGTGGAGCAGTTGGACCTCCTCGACCAAGGGATCTGCCTTATGGGTCCGGACATGCTTCCGAAGCAGGACGGGTCCCGGGGACATCAGCCAATCCGGGAGCGAAGTACCCGAGGAGGACTTCCTGGGAAACGAAAACATCCGCTCGTGAGGGGTCGTATTGGTCGCTGTGCAGAGGAGTGACCTAATGGAATGTAATGCGTCCGGAAGGACGTCTTGCCAACGGCTGACTGGAAGGCTCCTAGACCGTAACGCTAATAGAACGGCCTTCCAGACGGTTGCGTTCTCCCGCTCTACTTGACCATTGCCCCTGGGGTTATAGCTAGTGGTGCGGCTGGAGGCAACGCCTTTGGCGAGCAGGTACTGCCTCAGCTCGTCAATCATGAAAGAGGACCCACGATCGCTATGGACATAGGCTGGGAAGCCGAACAGGGTGAAGAGCGAGGTCAGGGTCCGAATCACTGTAGCCGTGGTCATGTCCGAGCAGGGGAAGGCAAAAGGGAAACGTGAGTATTCATCAATGATATTCAGGAAATAAACATTGCGGTTAGAGGAGGGGAGGGGGCCTTTAAAATCAATGCTAAGGCGCTCGAACGCGTGAGTGGCCTTTACAAGGTGCGCCCTACCTGGCCGGTAGAACTGCGGTTTGCACTCAGCGCAGACCCTGCATTGCCTGGTAATCGTCCGGACTTCCTCGAGGGAGTAAGGCAGGTTACGGGACTTGACAAAGTGGAAAAATCTGGTGACACCTGGGTGACAGAAGTCGTTATGGAGGGACTGTAGCTGGTCTAGTTGGGCGCTGGCACATGATCCACGGGACAGGGCATTGGGGGGCTCATTGAGCTTCCCAGGCCGGTACATGATGTCATATCTGTAGGTGGAGCGCTCAGTCATCCACCGCAAGATCTTGTCATTCTTAATCTTGCCCTTTTGCCTGGTGTTAAACAGGAAGGCAACTGACCACTGGTCCGTAATTAAGGTGAATCGTTGGCCCGCAAGATAATGGCGCCAGTGCCGGACGGCTTCCATGATGGCCTGGGCCTCCTTCTCGACCGAGGAGTGTCGAATCTCAGGGCCTTGTAAGGTCTGGGAAAAGAAGGCCACCGGACGGCCCCTCTAGTTAAGGGTGGCGGCTGGGGCAAAGTCAGACGCATCACTTTCCACTTGGAATGGGATGGATTCGTCCACAGTGTGCATCGCGGCCTTCGCAATGTCCGCTTTGATGTCGTCGAAGGCCCGACAGGCCTCCTCCGCCAGGGGAAAAGAATTCGATTTTAGGAGCGGACGGGCTTTATCCGCATAACGGGGAACCCACTGGGCATAGTAGGAGAAGAAGCCCAGGCATCTCCTCAATGCTTTGAGGGTAGTAGGGAGGGGAAGCTGCATAAGGGGACGCATACGGGCTGGGTCGAGACCAAGGACACCATTTTCTTTCACGTACCCAAGGATGGCGAGGCGGCGTGTCCGGAAAACACACTTCGCATCGTTATATGTCAGATTCAGGAGAGTGGCCGTACGAAGGAATTTTTGTAGGTTGGCATCATGATCCTGCAGGTCATGGCCGCAGATGGTGACGTTATCCAGATACGGGAAAGTGGCCCGTCGTCTGTGCTGGTCCACCATTTGATCCATGGCCCGTTGGAAGACTGAGACCCCATTGGTGACACCAAAGGGGACTCGGAGGAACTGGTAGAGGCGGCCATCCGCCTCAAAGGCAGTATATGGGCGATCCTCCGAGCGGATAGGGAGCTGGTGGTAAGCCGATTTCAAATCGATCGTCGAGAAAACCCGATAGTGCGTGATGCGGTTGACTATTTCCGCGATACGGGGAAGAGGATACGCATCTAGTTGGGTATACCTATTTATGGTCTGGCTGTAGTCAATCACCATGCGGTGTTTCTCCCCCGATTTAACTACAACCACTTGCGCCCTCCAGGGGCTGGTGCTGGCCTGGATAACCCCTTCCCGGAGCAACCGTTGTACCTCGGACCGAATGAAGGCCCGGTCATCCGCACTATAGCGCCTACACCTGGTGGCTATAGGCCTACAATCCTGGCAGTGGGTAGCATTCTTGATGCAATATTTGCACATATCACCTTAATACAGGTTAGGCCCAGGCAGAGTGTGAACAGGATGGCTACAATTACAATTAATCCCTTCATAATGTATGCGCCCCAAACTGGGTAAAACAGCCACCTTAACCACCCATCAGTCCCTGTAAATCCCTGTTTAAAGCTATCCAATTGCTTTTGTATCCCGGACATGTCTGCTGCTTATTTTAATGTCTCGTCGTGTACATATGTGATGCATTTTCCTTTGATGATGGTGCATACCCCTCCTTGTCTGGCTAGCTGATAGTCTACTGCATATCTCGTTTGCTGTGTGTATAGTCTGAGTTCTGCGAGTTCTTGGTCAATTGCACCCAGTGCTTGTAGGGTGTTGTTTCCTAAGATGGTAAGTCCACATATGAAGAAATTCCTATTACTGGCACTGATCACCCCTGCGGCGCCCCCGAGGGATAGTGTCCCCAGAAATCCATACCCCAAAGAAGATCCTAATGTGACAGGGGCCTGCCAGTCGGCGCAGAATTCTGCGCTGATGGCCCTGGTCACTATGCGTTTCTGGACATGCCCTTCGCTTGGGCACGGAACCGTGAGAGGTCTGATTGTCCCGACGGAAAAGAACCTTGGAGGCCTGTCTGTGGCCGTCATGTATACATTTTTGAATAAAAACACATAACCTTCTTTAACCCGATAACATGCATTACCCTGGGGTCGTTTGACCAAATGGTCCCATGCTGTGGCACCTTCCCTCCCCCCGGACTGTCCACTTGATTGTACCCCTTGGTGAGAATCAAATGGGTATGTCCCCGAGGCTGAGCTTACGTGGGTGCCGTTGCACTTGCCACACATAAGCTGCCTACCCGCGGTGACTGCAATGCATTTTTGTTGCTTGCAGTCACAAGTGAAGTGTCCTTCCCGGACCCGGCACTCCTGGAGAGTACAATGTGCCTCAGCGCACGAATCATTTTTAGGGACAAAGGCATGCACGCACCCCCATCCCTCTCCCTTAAAACATTGTGGGTAGTTCCCATGTGTCTCCTCCCGTTGGGGTCCCATCCCCCCTAGAATTCCCGGCTCAGTGAGCTCTACACACCTTCCTTGTATCCCTTGTTTAAAGTACCCAATATGTTCCTTGCAGGGTGCCCCCGATGTGTCAATAGTGAATAACTCTTGTGGGAGCCACCCTGGTGTTGCGATGAATAGGGAGTTTACTGATCGCACTGAAGGGTAACAAGCGGTCCTATTCCCATAGATCTGGATGTGTGTTTTCAGGAATAGGTTTTCTTCCATGATTGGTGGTTCTGCTCCCCTAACCCCCATGTGTTGGAGCATATTTACAATGGTCATGGTTATCATCAAATATGTCCCTGTTCCCATATCGTTTTTTTTAACAAGTATTTTTACAGTTATAGCATATACAGAAAATAAACAGGCAATCAAATTAAAAGTAGTTTGTTCCGACGTCTTGACAGTAGATCAGGTCCTGGTTCCTGTGGAATTTGAACGAACGAAAACGGTATCTTTAGTTTATTTGTCTTCATACAGCTTTAATTGGGTCCAATGTTTCCAGACCCCCTGTCCCCTTATATCTATACAGGCACAGATATCTCCGCTAATAATGACCTCGTAAGGTCCGTGCCATCTTGGGGCAAATCCTGGTTTTGCAGGAAGCACTTTTGTTAATACCCGGCTCCCGGCTTTTGGGACCTCTGGTAATATTTCTGAGTCCTCCTCTGTATCGACCTGTGCCTGATTAAAAGTTACGGACCGGCGCATCCCCTTCAATTGGGTGCTAAGGTCTCGGATGTATTGACGGACCTTATCCTTTATCGGACCCACATCTGTCCAGCCTGTAATAATGTTTTCGGTTAAGTGCATTGCTTGCCCGGTCATCAGCTCGTATGGGGTCAAGCCGGTAGTTCGATTTGTGGTCGCCCTAAGCCTCATCAGAACTGCAGGTAGGACTTCTGTCCAATTTCTACCTGAGGATTGCATTGCTTTTGCCATGGTTATTTTTAGAGTCCGATTCATCCTCTCCACCATCCCGGAACTTTGTGGGTGATAGGGGATGTGAAATTTCTGTTTTATTCCTAATAGTTGGCAAATGTTTTTCATAACCTTTCCTGTGAAATGTGTTCCCTGGTCCGAATCAACTTGAATTGGCATCCCCCATCGGGGAATGACTTCAGCTGCCAAAATCCTGGCTACCGTTAGGGCTGTACAATTGGTTGTGGGGAACGCTTCTACCCACCTGGTGAATTGATCTACTATTACCAGGCAGTATGTTTTCCCGTGAGAGGGGGGCAATGGTCCTATGAAGTCCATTTGTATCTGTTCCCAGTGTCCCTTTGGTCTGGGTTGGTGTCCCATCTTTACCTTTATGGGCTTCCCGGGGTTGTGCTGTGCACATATAGTGCATCTGCGGCAGTATGCGGCCACATCCCGTCCCAATCCTTTCCACCACCACTCTCTCCCCAGGCTCTTTATCATTGCATCCCTGCCTGTATGGGGAAGTCCGTGGTGTAGTTCCAGTAATGTGTTCTGGATACATCCTGGTGCCAATACCCGGTCATCTTTTCTCCACACCCCGTCAGCCCCTTTAACTGCGCCCAGCTCCTCCCATCTATCTCGTTCTTGTTGGGGAATGTCCCCATGTAATTTCTGTATGTCAATTTCTTCCGGTTCTACCACTATCGCTGCAAGGGGCAGGCTTTTAATGTCGCTGTTTTCTAGTGCTTGCTGTGCCGCTGTGTCTGCGGCTTGATTCCCTTTGAAATGAATCCACCCCGGGGTGTCCCTTCCGGGTTCCCGCTGGTGGGCTTTTATTTTAATTACTGCAGCCTCTGGAGGCTGTTCATTAGCTGCCAGCAGCGCCCTTATCTGCTGTTGGTGTTTAATGGGGGTACCTCCTGTAGTAATGAACCCCCTTCTCCCCCATGCAGACATGTAATCATGGATCACACCAAACGCGTATTGGCTGTCTGTATACACATTGACTGCTTTCCCTGCTGCTAATCTTAAGGCTTGGGTGAGGGCAACTAATTCTGCTACCTGAGCGGACTGACCCACGTCGATCCGTCCTGATTCTAGGGTTTCCAGGTTCTGGTCTACTACTGCCCACCCTGTCCTTGGTGATCCGGATACATATTTGCGGGACCCATCCACATAGAAGGTCTTATTTGCTGTTGGAAGGGGTTCGTCTCTAATCTTTCCTTCCTTGTTATCTTCGTCAATTTCTCCACAGCTGTGCGCTTCCCCAATGTCTAAAATCCCTTCCGCGGGGTTTTCTCCCGTGTCCCTAATGATGGTGACTGACTTGTTAGGTGGTCGGAGTGTGGCCTCCCACCTGGCCCTCCTTATATTTGAGACTGTTTTGAGTTTGCCCGTGTTTAGCGTTTCTACCAATGTATGTTTTGTGTGTAGCACAATATCTCCTGTCATGACAATGGGCTCACTTATCCTCACAGCCCATGCTGCACAATCTGGGGCGGCTATGCACCTGGGCATCCCGGTGACTACTGGTCCCTCAGCCGTTGAATAATACCCTACGGGTCTCTTTCTATCGCCATGAGTCTGTGCCACTACGGCAGAATAGAAGCCGTCCTGGTTGTCACAGAAGATGTGGAACTTCTTGCTTCCATCTGGCAGTCCCAGCCCTGGGGCTGAAACTAACCTAGCTTTCAACTCTGCATATGCTGTCTCTTGCTCTTGTCCCCACTCTATACTTTCCAAGGCTGGCTTTCCTCCCTTCACTAGTCTCTGAATTGGCTCCGCGATTCTTGCGAAGTCAGGGATAAAACTCCTACTGTAATTGAATAGTCCTAAAACTGTTCGGACCCCTCTTACTGTAACTGGTCGCGGCATTTCTTTAATGGCGGTTTTGCGATCTGCGGGCATTTCTTTAATTCCCTGGGAAATTAGGTGTCCTAAGTACAGGACCTGGGGTTTTGCAATTTGTGCCTTATGTGGGCTGACTTTCAGCCCGGCTTTTGCCAATCCTTCTAGTACTGCATACAGGGCTGCCTTGTGCCCTTCTTCTGTTTTGGGCGCTATTAACACATCGTCCACATACTGGAGGACCGTATTGTCCTCATGCAATTTCACCCTACTCAGGATATCGCTCATTGTTCTGTGAAATATGGCAGGACTGTTATGAAATCCCTGTGGGAGGCGAGTCCATATACTGTTTCTCTCCCACAGTGAAGGCGAATTTGTTTTGGGATTCTATGTCCAGTGGAAGGGACCAGAACCCATTTGCCATATCTAGCACCGTGAAAATTTTGTGGTCTTGTGCCAATCCGTTTAAAATAGTCGAGGTGTTTGCCACAATGGGGTGTAATTTAGGTGTTACCTTGTTCAAACCTGTGGAATCGATGGTGAGCCTGTAGCTCCCGTCAGGTTTTATAACTGGCCATGTGGGCGTACTGGTGGTTTCCCTGAGGATTCCCTTTTCTATTAAACCCTTAACTATTTCTACTACTGCCCCTTGCGCTTCTCTCTTGATAGGGTATTGTCGGTGGGGCTTGTGTTCCGGTCCTGGGACTTTTATCGGTTCTGTGTTGGTTAGTCCGGTATCTAATTTCGTCCGAGCCCAGGCTTCGGGAATGGAAGCGCAGATGGCTCCGAACCCTTCTTTATCCTGATCCCAATCTCGGGCCACGATGGTGGCTACCCCAACCGTCCCCAGGTGGCTAGCTAATGTCCCTATTCCGGTCTTCCTACTGTCAGGTTGTGGCCAAATTAGTTTCCCTTTCCCACAATCTATCAGCACCTGGTATTCCCTCATTAAATCGTTCCCCATGATTGTGCCCTCATTATTCTGACAAATGTAAAATTGCATTGGAATATACTTGTGGTTGATTTCTACTAGTGTGGTTTCGCTAAGATAGGCGGGTATTCTCTCTCCCCCTACCCCGGTTATGTGTATTCTTTTGTTGGTCAGTGGCAGGGGTAGGTTTGTAATTGATATGGCTGCCCCCGTATCTACTAACATGTGGCATTCCCTACCCCCTACCAAGGCTTCTACATATATTCTCTCCCCCTCTTTCCTGTTTTGGATGGGAGCTACGGGTTGTGAGATTTCGACCAGTGTTGGTCGATAAGTGGGGTGGACGGACACCGGCTTTTGTCGGGATTCACTATCTTCTGTGGGCGTGGCTACACTAATCCTCTCTTGTCTCCCATCTCCCTGGTTTGGGGTCTCTTCTAGTCACCCGAGTGGATTCCGGGAATGTGGTGCCCCCGGGGTTGGTCTATAGTTGTCTTGGGGTCTCCCATGTTTCCCCCAACATGTTGCCTCGGTGTGCCCTGCCCTGTGGCAGTGGTCACAGCGGGGCCCGCCATTCTCGGGTTTCCCTTTGAATGGTGCTCCCCTGCAGAATCGAGCCATATGCCCTGGCTGGCCGCATGTGTAGCAGCTGAGCCCGGTTCTCCCCTTATCTCCGTTATGGGGGGTTCCAGTTCTCTCTCGTCTGGGCTTTGCCTGGGCAACCTTCCCTTCGTTTATCCCGCTAGCCCACTCGACTAGCTCGTCATAGTCTTGGGATGCTATCACCCCCATCTTAAGGATTTCTTGGTATACCTCTGATAGCCCGTCCTTGAATGCCTGGTTAAAAGCCCTGTTTCTCCTATCCACATTGTCCTGTCCTGAACATTCCCTATGTCCCTGGAATAATCTCTCTCCAAATTCCGATGCACTTTCCCCCTGTCCTTGTTTAGTATTTGTGATCCTACTCCAATTAGTGGGGGAGTTCCCCAAGACACGTTGGATTTCGGTCTTATATAATATGAAGGGTGCCTGCTGGTCGTCTATCTCAGCCGTTGTAGCAATGGCATGTGTCCACCTTCCTCCATTATAGTCCTGTGCTGCTTGGGCCACTGGCCCTCCTGCCACCAACCTCCATTTATCCGCAGGACAGGCTGCCCTGACCAGCTGGTGTATGTCCCTTAAATGTAACTGGTGTCCTACCCAGAGTGAATCTAATTCGCCCCAAAATCCCAGGTTTGCGCTTCTGGGTTTTAACTTCCCCAGGGATGCCATAATCTGCTGCCCTTCCCCTGGTGTAAAAGGCTTATAGGTTGCTTTTGGTTGTGCTAACGTCCCTCCTCTGGTTACTGGCGCTAGATTATAATTGTTATGTCTCCTTCTGATACTGGAGCGGTTGTATGTTTCTGCACTGACTCGTATGAGGGCCGAGGGTCCGTTTCCTCTGATCTCTGCGTTATCTCCACAGTGTGGCTTCTGTGTTCTAATTCCCTCACTCTCTCCTGCAATACCTTAATTTGTTCTGTCTCTTTGTGTCTCTCCTCCATGGAGGCATTTACCTTCTCAATTAGTCCAGCTAACTGGGTCACTAACATGACTCCCATTACTTTTGTTTTGTCCCGTTTAACTCCGTCTACCCACTTTCTCTGATCTTCTAAAGTTTGTGATGCGTTCCACCCGTTCCGTTTCATCTTTGCAACAATCGCTTCTCTGGCTAACAGATACTTAAAAATGAGAGCTACAGCAGTTTCTCTCTCAATAACGTGGTCTGCCATTTTTTTGTCTCGCAGTCCTGCAACCCCCGTATGCTGGTTCCAACAGTAAAAGTGCCCCAACTCTCTCTCTCTCTTGTCTCCTGTCACTGATACTGCTCCAGCACCGTCTGTATTGCTGTAGGGTCTCGTAGTGGGGTCCCAGTGGGTCTCTTCCCCTGTGCTCCCCCAACTATTCCTGACACCTCACGCTTGGTCTATTTTGTGTTGTCTTATTGGGATGTGTGCTGTTCGTTTAGTGGGTTTGTCGGCCCTTGTCCCCAGCCCCTTTAAGTACAACGCCTCCCGCTTGGCCACCACCTCCACTAGCAAGGTTGATCCGTTACCCCAAGAAGGGAGTTTCAGCTCCCTGGTACCCTGCTATGGACTGTGGTGTTCCCTACAGACGAACAAGGTTAACAAACTCCGCCCGGGTCCCGAATGGATTCTCCGTCGCTGTGTCTCTTGGTCAGGATGGATCGGGTCCCCTCTTCCTCAACACTTACACAAATGTACCTGTTATCAAAGCCCCTGTTATAATTAGTAACTGTATCGACTCTGAGGGTGTTCGTCCCTTCAGAGTCTGTGTTGTTATCCGATTTACACTGTCCGTGCCTTGCACCCTGAGTGCCTGTGCCTCTTAGCACCCGCTTCAAAACCCAACCTTAGCGTGGGAGATTTCTCCTCTTAACGTCCAGTTTAGGGTAGGGCACCTTGAGTCAATCACTCCCTTGTCCGATTGCCTTGGCACAGACAGCGGTTTCGTTTACAATCCTGGGTTAGTTACACCAATTAGTTCTGCATGCGGTTCTAATCTTTATATTAGTCTTAATTCCTTATTCCCATTATTAAATACCCAAAACCTGTTATCTTTACCTCTGGTAAAGTTACTTACCTTCTTCCACGCGGTCGTTCTGACCTATACCTCTGCAGTGCTGAATTCTGTTTCAATTTTAAAAACTGAGGAAAGATTATACAGTTCTACAAGAAAACAATATTTAAAACAGACAAACCCTAACCTTGAAAGGTACCTCACTTTGAACGGAGACTTGTGCTCGCCCTTGACTGCTCTGGAGTTTTACCAAATTCGTTAAAATTTGATCCCGGCTTCCAGACCGTGGCCACCAGTCAGAAGTCAGATATCAAATCCTGCCGACTACGTCATTTGTTGTCGGGAAAAATCCCTTGCACCAGTGCATTCAAGGAAGTCGAGTCGCAAGGCAATGTTCAAAGCGCTTTTCTTTATTGTACAATTACTGGGAACGCAGGGAAACCCCCGTAGCCAGCTTAGAAACAGTGCTTGGCCACGTTGATCTCAATAGTTGTACATTTGCTCTGGATATTTATAGGAATCCAAATTCGAGCGGGAACATTTGCTCATACATTTTTACAATACTTATAAAGTGGCCTGTCTGGTCAGGAAGTTCCCTGAGAGACTTGTCAATTTGCATCTGTATGGTGTGTGTCCGTGTTAATGGGACTGCCTGTTCTTGTCCCGGTGTTTTAATGTGTTTCCCATTATCCTCTCGACGTGTCCCCTTATCTGAATCGACCTCTACTGTTTTGTGTCTTATTCTATGCTTGCGAGATTAGGTGTTAATGTCATTTTGTCCTGCTGTGCGTAGGGGGATTTAATCTAATCTTTTATTCTTTTTATCCTAGTTTATTAAGTTTCTCTGCCTGCCTTGGCCATTTTATTCCTGTGATATTTTATTGACAGTCCGGTTATGCCATATAACCCACTCCAGGTTTTGATTCGCAGATATCCCGATCTTCTGGCCAAAGGCCGGTTTAAAATGCAGCTTCGTGCTGTTGCTGGGCAGAATAAGGATCTTTTGTCGGCTTTGAAATTAAAGGTCTCTCAGCTGTGCAGAGGGGGATTTAAACGAATGTCCATTCGGGTGATCCCCTCTGCATTGTGAGCACGTTATGAATGGTGTCAATCAGTCCAATAAATGAATATGTTTAATGAGGTGAATATTGATGAGATAATAAAAATATGGTTTTTGGAAAATGGCCTACTTCAGATCTGAAGCCTCAGATTTTACTGCACATAGCACTGAGAGAAAGTTCTCCTGAAGCCTCAGATTCTACTGTACATAACACTGAGGGATAGTTCTATCTGAAGCCTCAGATTGTACTGTACATAACACTGAGAGATAGTTCTATCTGAAGCCTCAGATTGTACTGTACATAACACTGAGAGATAGTTATATCTGAAGCCTCAGATTGTACTGTACATAACACTGAGTGATAGTTCCATCTGAAGCCTCAGATTGTACTGTACATAACACTGAGAGATAGTTCTATCTGAAGCCTCAGATTGTACTGTACATAACACTGAGAGATAGTTCTATCTGAAACCTCAGATTGTACTGCACATAGCACTGAGAGAAAGTTCTTCTGAAGGCTCAAATTGTACTGTACATAACACTGAGAGATAGTTCTATCTGAAGCCTCAGATTGTACTGTACAGAACACAGAGAAAGTTCTTCTGAAGGCTCAGATTGTACTGCACGTAACAATGATAGATAGTTCTATCTGAAGCCTCAGATTGTACTGTACATAACACTGAGAGAAAGTTCTGTCTGAAGCCAAAGATTGTACTGTACATAACACTGAGAGATAGTTCTATCTGAAGCCGCAGATTGTACTGTACATAACACTGAGAGATAGTTCTATCTGAAGCCTCAGAATTTACTGTACGTAACACTGAGAGATAGTTCTATCTGAAGCCTCAGATTGGACTGTACATAACACTGAGAGATAGTTCGATCTGAAGCCTCAGATTGTACTGCACATAGCACTGAGAGAAAGTTCTTCTGAAGCCTCAGATTGTACTGCACATAACACTGAGAGATAGTTCTACCTGAAGGCTCAGATTGTACTGTACGTAACACTGAGAGATAGTTCTATCTGAAGCCTCAGATTGTACTGTACATAACACTGAGAGATAGTTCTATCTGATGACTCGAGCTAAGACTGTACTGTACGTAATGCTGAGAGATTGATCCGTGTGAAGTCCTGTACGAAGATTGTTCTGTCCATGAGCTGTACATAAGATCTGCTACAACCTGGATTAAGCAGACTATATCAACCCTGATTGACGTTAACTTCATCTAAAAACCACGACCATGATACCCAGAAGACAATGAGATATAAGAGCAGATTGAGGCCATTGGGCCCGTCGAGCCGGCTCCACCATTCAATTCTGGCTGATAAGTTTCTCAAACCCATTTTGTTGCTTTCTCCCTGTAACCCTTGATCGCTGTACCAGTCAAGAACCTATTTATCTCTTTATTAAATACATTCAATGATCTGGCCTCCACAGCCTTGTGTGGCAATGAATTCCACAGATTCACCACCCTCTGGCTGAAGAAATTCCTCCTCGTCTCAGTTCTGAAGTAAGAAGTCTCACAACAGCAGGTTAAAGTCCCACAGGTTTATGTCGAAACACGAGCTTTCGGAATGCTGCTCCTTCATCAGGTGAGTGGGAAACTGGTGTTGTGAGACTTCTTACTGCGCACACCCCAGTCCAACACCGCCATCTCCACATCACATTTCTAAAGGGCCGTCCCTTTCCTCTGAGTCTGTGTCCTCGGGTCCAAGTCTCCCCGACTAATGGAAACATCTTCCCCAAGTGCACTCGATCCAGGCCTTTCATTATTCTGTAAGTTTCAATGTTATCCCCTTCCTCATACTTCCAAACTGCATCGAGTATGGACCCCCAGTCCTCAGACGCTCCTCATGCGTCAAGTCTTTCATTCCCCGGATCATTCTTGTGAACCTGCTCTGGACCCTCTCCAAGGCCAGCACATCCTTCCTTAGATACGGGGACCAAAATTGCTGACAATATTCTGAATGCGGTCAGACCAGTGTCTTATAAACCCTCAGCAGTACACCCCTGCTTTTGTATTCTCGTCGTCTCGAAATTAATGCGAGCAGAGTGATCTCTGCTATATGGAATTAATATTGACCCTACATTATTTCCAACTTTCCATACCTCCCTGACCCTCAACACCCCATCGAGGCTGTAACTGTTCTACGTTGGGGATAAAAAGTGTTGGATTGAAGGGGGTTAAGTGAAGCTTTTTGTTTAGTGACTGGAATTGATGTAAGTCTCCATGGATCCGATTAGTGTGCCTGGAGGGATTCCCCTCTTCTATTAATAAGGGATTCCGTTCAATGTGTTGTCCCATTGAGTCAACGGGAGCGGCAACTCCGACACCAACAGAGATCAGCGGCTGTGGAGAGAGAGGGAGGGAGAGGAGAGATCAGAATCTGGGAGCAATGGATTGGAGTCTTCCAACAATGGATCAGAATCTGGGAACAATGAACCGGAATGTTCCAACCAAGGACAGGAGTTTATTCCATTGGATTTCTCTGTTTACTGCAGATTATTGGTGGATAACATCAGCTGTTCGGATTGAATATCTACTGTACGTGATTCAACACTTTTACTATCCCCTCCTGGCGATTGTTGGTGTTCCGGGTAAGTCCCTGGCTGGAATTGTACCGGCCCGACCGCCACAGGAATCGGAGCAGGCGAGGGGCGGAGAATGGGAAGGTCTGTTGAACACGGGTGGGATTTTGCAGCTTGGGGAAGAGTGAGGCTGGAAAGTCCCGTCCCCTGTGTCCAGTTCCTAATTCTAGAAAGGCTGTTTAACTGTATTGATTTTCTTGTCATTTACTGTACTGGGTTTGCTGCTCTTGTTGAATCTCTGTATCCGGTTATTAATTCTTTCAGCCACTGACAATTGTCTCAGGGTCTATGGGCTGGGATGTGTTCTGAGTGCTGTGACTTTCCATAGACACGTGACCTCAAACGCTATTCCTTCGTGCGTTAAATATTGAGACAGAATCCTTTTCACCCTCTGCAGATAACACCAGTTCACCCACCCAATCACCAGGCGGCAGAATCAATTTTATTGGTCATATCTGCACAGCAGGATCTCACAGAGAGAGAACATAGTTCATTAAATTTTAAATTTATTCATCAGTGTCACAAGTATGTGAACATTAACATTGCAATGAAGTTACTGTAAAAATCGCCCAGTCACCACACTCCAGCGCCTGTTCAGGTACACTGAGGGAGAATTTAGCACGGCCAATGCACCCAACCAGCACAACTTTCAGATAGTGGGAGGAAACTGGAGCACCCGGAGGAAACCCACGCAGACATGGGGAGAACATGAAGAATCTGCACAGACAGTGGCCAAGCCTGCAATTGAACCAGGACCTCTGGTGGTGTGAGGCAGCAACGCTATCCCCTGTACCACCACAAGCTCTCCGAGAGCAACAGGAACACAGACACACCCAAACGCACATACATTAAGACACACATTTGTTGATAGAAGCAATCAGATTGAGACACTCCCACTCACACACAAATTCAAGAAGCAAAATTGCTGTAACATTCCAGAAAAACGCACACTTAGGAACACTCGTCAGGTACTCTGTTGCTCACACACAAACACGCACACACACACATGCATAATGGTACAGACAATATAGACACACGCAACACACACACGGTAGGGGGGGGGGCGGCGGTGGCAGGATAACAGCTACTCCCTGTCCATTGATGGTGGGGTGATCAAGTAAAACCGCGTGACAGCCTGGAACACAGGTCCACGTCCCATTTCTCACCTCTTGCAACCTTCACCGGCAATGAATAAACAGCGGATTCAGTCTCTGCCCATTTCCGGCAAGAGGCTGAATTAATTATTTCAATTCATTTTAAAACAAATTTAAATGAAATTAGTGAGCCTGGGATGGAATTGTGCGCCACACTTGCCTTTGCAGCCTCACCGGGAGAGGTTGGGTCCGGTGAGGAAAACAGCTGGCCACATGTATGAGGACGAGTCATGGTGACCTCGCCGGGAGAACTGAAGGCCATTGAGGACACCGGGCAAGGTCGAGGGCAAAGGTAGGTGCCCCTTGGGCAATGCCCACCGGGTAGTACCAGGGAGTGGGGCATGAGGTGGCGGGGTCTACAGGGGCGGAGCCTGAAGGGAGCGGGCCCGAGACTGAACGTAGTTGCTGGGTGGGAGAGGGTCCCATTACCACTCTGCCCGCTGTCTGTGGGGTGGGGTGGTCCCCACTGCCACTCTGCACGTGATTAGTGTTGGTAGGAAGGGGGGTCTCGTTGCCTGTCTGCATGGACAGTGAGGTAGGGAGGGGGTCTCGCTGCCTCTCTGCATGCCCAGTGGGGTAGGGAGGGGGGTACCGCTGCCTCTCTGCATGCACAGTGGGGTAGGGAGGGGTCTCGCTGCCTATGGTGAACCATAGATGGTTAGCACTATGGGTACTGAACCATAGATCGTTATCACTATGGGTACTTGTACATATGTTACTCTTGGTACTGTTGGGGTTAGGGTTGGGTGTTCCACCTGTTGGTCTTGTTCTGTGGTACACCCTGGTTGGCTCCGCCTACCTATAGGAGTATAAAGGTCACTGCCTAGTGACCCTTTAGTCTGGGATTGTATTGTGAAGCAGTATGCTCCATTCTTGTTGCTAATAAAAGCCTTTATTTCCCGGGTACGATCCAGCCTCCCGAGTGAATTAATCGCACATCAATTTGATTAGCAACAAATTTTGGTTGAAGAGAAAAAAAAACCATGGAGCAAATGTTAAAACCCGATCGGCTTACCTTAGATCCGCGTGCCGCTGGAGCATCGAACAATTTCGACCATTGGTTGAAGTGTTTCCAGGATTCTATCGACGCCTCAACAGCAATCCAAAAAGACGCCGGTAGATTGCGGGTCCTCCACGCAAGGGTAAGCGACACTGTGCGTGCAACAATCCGTGATGCCCAAGACTACAAAGGGGCCATCGAACTACTTAAGAAGCTGTACAACAAACCGCCAGACGAGATTCATGCTCGGCACCTACGAGCCACTCGACGGCGGCAGCCCGGCGAAACGACGGCACAGTACCTGCGCGAACTTCAGCAGCTAGCCAGAGCCTGCAATTGCAAGCCAGTGTCGGCGGCCCAGTATACTAACGATCTGATCCGAGATGCGTTCGTGGCAGGAATCAGCTCATCCTATATTCGCCTGCGGCTGCGAGAGCAAGGTAACTTCGACCTAGCTAAGACGGTGGAATTGGCTGATGCGATGGAAAGGGCCTCCAGAAGTCTTGAAACTTATCCCACCGACCACGTGGGAACATTGTGGCACGCACAGCCACCGACTCAACTCTACCCAGCGGCTCCTAGCAACTGCGCGATCGTGCTTTCAACCTTGGACCTGACGGCGGCGGCAGCTCCAGGTGGCCCACGATGCTATTTCTGTGGATTGGCAAAGCACCCTCGTCAGCGATGTACGGCCAGAACGGTATTTTGTTCCGCGTGTGGGAAGAAAGGGCACTATGCTAAAGTGTGCCGAGCGAAACCACCTTCGAAGCCAAGCAGTGCTGCGTGTGACACTCCAGGATCTGTCTCCTCGTCTCCGGCTTCATTGAGGTCTTCAACCACATGTGATTCATGAGCGCCGGCATTCCTGAGGATGACGACGCAAGACACGTGTGACCTGCGAGTGCCGCCACTTTCAACGCCATTGACCACGTGCGATCCATGGGCGCAGCCATTTTGGTCGACCCCGACCGCAGACAACTAGCAGGGGTCATCATCATCGACCATCTAAGCTGCCTGCAGGTGCACTCAAGATTCAACGGTGGCGTTAAATCATCCTGGACCAGGCCAAGCCTCACAGACTCGACAAGTCCATGATGGACATAGAGGTAAACGGACGCCTGATACATTGTCTGTTTGACAGCGGGAGCACGGAGAGTTTCATTCATCCAGACACCGTGAAACGGTGCGGTCTCTGAGTACAGACTGTCAGACAGACAATTTCTATGGCGTCGAGGTCCCGATCTGTTACCGTTCTTGGGAGCTGTGTGGTAAACCTAACGGTGCGGGGCACAGTTTATGAGAACTTCAGGCTCCTCATGTTACCGCACCTTTGCGCTCCGATACTCCTGGGACTAGACTTTATGGTCCACCTGAGGAGTGTGACCCTGCAGTACGATGGGCCACTCCCTCCACTTTCAGTGGGAGAACAGCAGCCTCCAAATTGCCCAGCGCGCTCCACGTGCAGTCTCTCGACACTCAGAATCACCCCGCCGTCTTTATTTGAAAATCTCGTGCCAGGCTGCAAGCCCATCGCAATTAAGAGCAGGCGTTACAGCGCTGAGGATCGGATCTTTATTCGAACTGAGGTTCAGCGGCTCCTCAGGGAAGGGATCATTCAACCTAGCACTAGCCCATGGAGAGCACAAGTCGTGGTGGTCAAGACTGGAGACAAGCCCCGGATGGTCATAGACGTGTACCCTCTCCCGCGCATATCTGACATGGTCAACCAGATTGCGCAGTACCGGCTGTTCTCCACCATTGACTTGAAGTCAGCCTATCACCAGCTCCCCATTCGCCCAGAGGACCGAAGGTATACGGCCTTTGAGGCGGATGGTCGTCTCTACCACTACGTAAGGGTCCCGTTTGGCGTCACTAATGGGGTCTCGGTCGTCCAGCGTGAGATGGACCGAATGGTGGACCAAAACGGGCTATGGGCTACCTTCCCGTACCTGGACAACGTCACTATCTGCGGCCATGACCAGCAGACCACGACGCCAACCTTCAGATGTTTTGACGAACTGCGGCTCTCCTGAACCTGACCTATAACAAGGAGAAGTGCGTATTCAGCAAGCACCGCCTAGCAATCCTCAGAGACGTGGTGGAAAACGGGGTCATCGGCCCCGATCCAGACCGTATGCGTCCCCTCCTTGAACTTCCCCGACCCACTCGCATCAAAGCACTGAGAAGATGCTTAGGCTTCTTCTCGTACTATGCACAGTGGGTTCCCAATTACGCGGACAAAGCTCGCACGCTCATAAAATCTACTTCTTTCCCCCTGACAGCAGAGGCTCGCCTAGCCTTTGAAGGGATAAAAGCCGACAATCCAAAAGCCACGATGCACGCTGTCGATGAGTCCATCCCCTTTCAGGTGGAGTGTGATGCATCTGATTTCGCCCAGGCCGCCACACTTAACCAGGCGGGCAGGCCTGCCGCCTTTTTCTCTCGCACCCTCCAAGGCCCTGAAATTCGGCACTCCTCTGTGGAGAAAGCGGCTCAGGCCATTGTGGAGGCCGTACGGCATTGGCGCCATTATTTGGCTGGCAAACGGTTTACCCTGCTCACGGACCAGCGGTCCGTGGCCTTCATGCTCAACAACACGTTAAGGGGTAAAATTAAGAATGATAAAATCTTGAGGTGGAGAATCGAACTCTCCACCTACAACTATGATATCATGTACCGTCCGGGGAAGCTCAATGAGCCCTCAGATGCCCTGTCGTGTGGAACATGTGCCAGTGTGCAGGAGGACCGGTTACAGGCCCTCCACAATGATCTCTGCCATCCGGGGATCACTCGGCTCTTCCATTTTGTAAAGGCTCGGAATCTGCCCGAATCCATAAAGGATGTCAGGTCGATAACTCGATGTTGCCAGGTCTGCGCAGAGTGCAAGCCGAACTTCTGTCGGCCTGACAGGGCACACCTCATTAAGGCCACTCGCCCTTTTGAACGACTGAGTGTCGACTTCAAGGGCCCCCTTCCTTCGACAGATCGGAATGTGTATTTCCTCAACGTGGTTGACGAATACTCCCAATTCCCCTTTGCCATCCCCTGTTCTGACATGTCCTCTGCCACGCTCATCAAAGCCCTGCGGAGTCTTTTTACCCTGTTCGGCTACCCCAGTTATATCCACAGTGATAGGGGTTCGTCATTTATGAGCGACGACTTGAGGCAATACCTGCTCTCTAAAGGAATTGCCTCAAGTAGGACTACGAGTTATAACCCCAGGGGTAATGGACGGGTCGAGAGAGAAAACGCTACAGTCTGGAAGGCTGTTTTATTGGAGTTAAGGTCCAGGGGTCTTCCAGTCTCCCGTTGGCAAGAGGTACTTTCTGATGCGCTCCATTCAATCCGGTCCCTCCTGTGTACAGCAACCAACGCTACCCCACATGAGCGGATGTTTACCTTCCCTCGGAAGCCTTCCTCTGGGACCTCACTGCCGTCTTGGTTGACGTACTCAGGACCTGTCCTCCTGCGGCGGCATGTTAGGGCCCGCAAGTCCCACCCTTTGGTTGAACAGGTCCACCTCCTCCATGCCAACCCTCAATATGCCTATGTGGCATATCCTGACGGGCGAGAGGACACGGTCTCTATCAGAGATCTGGCGCCTGCAGGGGACCTGGAAACCCCCGTCACTCCCTCACCCCTGGTTAGGATTCCTTGGCCCATTCTCTCCCCTCCTGACACGGCGCGGGCAGCATCGGGACCTCAACTTAATCCTCTTACTCCCGTGTACAGCTTGCCTGAGTCCAGGAGATTTTCGCCACCTCGAGGCCCACAGGCGTGTGAGGAACTGGAGGCGTCACTGGACACCGCCTCGGAGAGAGGGTCGTCACCACGGTCACCAGAACCGACACTGGAGCCGGTACTGCGGAGGTCGCAGAGACGGTGCGGACCGCCGATACAGCTGAACTTGTGAACATATGGACAGTTCGTATTGTCTCCTTACCCCACCGGCCTTTGTTTTTAAAGGAGGGGTGAATGTGGTGAACCATAGATGGTTACCACTATGGGTACTTGTACATATGTTACTCTTGTTACTGTTGGGGTTAGGGTTGGGGTGTTCCACCTGTTAGCATTGTTCTGTGGTACACTGCGTTTGGCTCCGCCTTCTTACAGGAGTATAAAGGTCACTGCTACTTCCCAGTAGCTCTTAGTCTGAGATAGTATTGTTAAGCAGTATGCTCTGTCCTTGTTGTGAATAAAAGCCTTTATTGCCGGGTACGTCCTAGCCTCCCGAGTGAATTAATCGCGCATCAAAAGCAAACACTGGAAGTTGTGATCTGTGCCAATCGAGTGTGAGATGACTATTTTGTCCTGTGTTGTGCTAACAGTGGCCACAATGCTGTGATCTCCTCTCCAGGGTACAGTTCTGTGTAAATATAATAGAGATTCTGTGCTGTCAAGGCATCAGGATCTCCCTCTGCCAATTGTTAGTATTGTCCAGAGGCAAGGGGCAAACCAGCCCTCTTTGGTACCAGCTCTGTTGCAGGGGTTGTCAGTAAACTGTCTGAGAGACGACAGATTACCATCTACAGGACTCCAGTCTGGAATTTCTGTCAGGGTTTACTCCCTCATCCTTGTAGCTGAGTGAGGGTCAATGTTGTGGACTCTCCGGAAAGCTCTCTCCCAAATGTATAGCATTGTGTCGCTACCATGGAGCAGCACGGTGACACAATGGTTAGCACTGCTGACTCACAGCGTCAGGGACCTGGGTTCAATTCCAGGCTTGGGTCACTGTCTGTTTGGAGTTTGGACCTTCTCCCCGTGTCTGTGTGGGTTTCCTCCGGATGCTCCACTTTCCTCTCACACTGCAAAAGACATGCTGGATTTTTAAAAACAGATTTCAGTGATTTTATGTGTGTACATTCTTTCTTATTTCAACCCATCCTCAGTCCAAATGGTAACTTCTTTCCCTGAATCCTGTCTAATTTTATTCTTTATTTCCCTTCCTGACAGTGAACATAATCACAATTGTGACACTGACGAGCAGAAACTGTGGTCTGTCCAAATGTGTGACTCGTTACCTGGTGGCCATGTCAGTGGGGGATCTGCTGGTCGTTATCCTCGACCTGATATTCAGACACATTCCCATTCTTTATTGGAAACAGTTTTATTTCCTGCGCTGGGTCCCCGTGTGTAACATCCACGCCGTCCTGCTTTATGCAGCCACTGACTGTTCTGTCTGGTTCACCGTCACTTTCACCTTTGATCGATTTGTGGCCATTTGCTGCCCCAAGCTGAAGAGTAAATATTGCAGTGAGAAATCGGCGGCTGTGGTTCTGGGAACAGTGACGGTGCTGAGCTGTTTAAAGAACATTTTCTGGTATTTTATGTTATTAAATAGATATTGGCTGGGGAACATCCCCTGGTTTTGTGAGGCCACAGCAGTTATTCTGTTCTCTCCGGTCTGGGTAACAATCGAGTTCCTCCACAACATTCTAACCCCGTGTGTTCCGTTCGTCCTGATTCTGCTGCTCAACGTTTTCACCGTCAGACACATTTTCGTGAGCAGCAGAGCCCGCAGGAGACTCCGGACTCACAGCAGTGGGGAGAATCCCAGAGACCCAGAGATGGAGAGTCGCAGGAAATCCATCATTTTACTGTTTGTTATCTCAGCCAACTTCATCCTCTTATGGTCGACATTAATGGTTTATTCAATATGGCGTCGGATGTATTCTTTGGGCTATCGGTCGGTACTTTTCGATAATTTTGTCCTGGAATTGGGCTTCATGCTGCAACTCACAAGTTGTTGTACAAACACTGCCATTTATGCTGTGACACAGACTCACTTCAGGCAGCAGCTAATAAATCTGCTGAAATATCCCCTTACTTCAATTCTTCAACTCATTTGATCCTGAGAGGAAACTACAACTACAAGACCCCTCAATCTTCCTATTGGACTTTCAAAGTATAAATAACAAACGGCCTCACAGAGACAGAGAGAGAGACAGATAAAGGGAGAGAGAGGGCAATGAGAGCAAAAGTGAGAATGATAGAGAGACGGAGATTGACAGAGAGAGGGAAGGGCATAAATACATGGAGCGTGACAGATTTTGAAAGAGTTTCTAACAGATACAGTGAAAGAAAAAGAGAGAGGGAGAGACAGAGAGAGACAGAGAGAAAGGACAGAGACAGATAGGGACTCTCACAGAGCGAGAAAAACAGGGACAGAGATTGGGGGAAATGGGGAGGGAGATGGACAGGGAATGAGAAAGGGAGACAGAGGGAGCTGGATAGGAAGATGCAATGAGAGAGGGAGACTAAGACGGAAAGGGAGACAGAAAGGGAGGCAGAGCGAAACAGAGACAGAGAGCGTCAGTGAATTTGAAACAGTGAGACTGAATGAGAACAATGGACTCAGCAAGAGCAAAAGACAGAGCGAGGTAGAGAGAGAGAAAGACAGAGAAATAAGAAAAGGGGGACAGAGAAGGAGAGGGAGGAGGAGAGTGAGACTGAGAGCGGGGAGGAGACACAGAAGAAGAGTGGAGAGAGAAGGTGAGTGAGGGAGATGCGGAGAGACAGTATGAGACACAGAGAAACAGGCAGAGAGAGAGACAGAGAGACAGGGGGATACAGAGAGAGGGATAGACAGAAAGAGACAGAGAGACATACTTAATGACTTTAACGATCACCATCAGGTGGAGTTATTAGAATATGAGCTCGCTGATTGAGACAGTTCATGCTGTCCAATCCGGGAGCCCTGCAGACGTTTATAATATGGTGTGTCTAGGTTACCGGAACTCAGGGTGTGTACACTCTGGGTGTGGATGTGATGGACTGGTGGTTTTATCATTAAACTATTAATATAGAAACTCAGCTCATGTTCTGTGCACCCGGGTTCGAATCCCGTCACAGCAGATGGTGGAATTTGAATAAATATATCTGGAATTCAGAATCAGCTGGTGACCATGAAAGCATTGCCGATTTTCGGAAAAAACATCTGGTTCAGCAATGTCCCAGGGAAGGAAATCTGTCGTCCTTATGTGGTCAGGACTAAATGCGACTCAAATTGGTTGACACTTAATTGCCCTCTGAACATGGGCAACTAGGGATGGGCAATAAATGCTGGCCGGCCAGTGACACCCAAGTCCCAAGAGTGAATACAAATACTTTGTACTGGGAAATTTTAAACAAACGGTAAACTGTTTCTCACAGCTGGATAAATACCCAATCCCTCTGATTGAGGACTTAGCTTCAAAGCTGGCAGGAGGATTCTTGTTTCCAATTATGAACTGATTCACGTGCACTTATACTGACAGCTAGATGAGGTTTCCCAGCGATATTCAACCATTCATACTCAGAGGAAGTTTAAAATTTATAAAGTGTCAAATGTAGGCTTACATTAACACTGCAATGAAGTTAATGTGAAAATCGCCCAGTCGCCACACACTGATGCCTGCCCGGGTACACTGAGGGAGAATTGAGCATGGCCAACGCACCTAACCAGCACGTCTTTCAGACTGCGGGAGAAAACCGGAGTAACCAGAGTAAACCCATGCAGATACGGTGAGAATGTGCAGACTCCGCACAGTGACCCAAGCCAGGAACTGAACCCACGTCTCTGGGGTTATGAGGCAGCAGCGCTAACCACTGTGACACCTCGTCAATGGTGACAGTTCGGGGAAAGAAATTCCAGAAGTACCTGCATGGCGGTGCAGCCCATAACATTGGCCCATATCCAGCTGTGGGCTTTATTACTGTCCGCCTACCATTATCCAGGAGGCTGAGTCACTGACGCCAATGCCTTGAGTTGGCTACGATTAACAGACACTTGTCGTACCCACAATGGAAGAGATGGTAATCATGAACTTTTTCAAAACTCTCCCAGTGGCTGCCAATAATATTCGGCTGTGGAGGCAAAATTACCCATTCCTGAATGAATTGAAGCAGCGAGTGTTGATGGGAGAATCCAAAAGGCCGTTACAGCCTGAATTGCACCCATATTGGAATGGCAGAGAGCAGCTGACTGTGGAAGATGGCACACGCCTATGGGGTTCAAGAGTGTCATCCTGAGCCAGGGTCACCATCCCATGGTAAACTTTACCATGGCCACCCAGGAGTGGCAAACTGAAGATCCTCTAAGTTGCCCTGTTGGTGGCCAGGTATGGGGACGGATATTTGCGCGTGGGTCAGTGTTGGCAATATCAACAAGGGCAGAACTATCACCAGTCACTACTCTTCACACTTGGGAATGGCCAGGACGGCCATAGACGTGGCTGCACATGGACAGTGCCGGTCCGTTCATGGGGTCTATGTTCCTGGTAATGGTAGATGCTGATTCAAAATGGATGGCCGTACACAGGGTGAGTTACTCAAACACAAGGACAAGAGTGGAGAAACTTCACACCTCTTTCTTGACATCCGGGATCCCGTAAATGTTAGTTTCTGAAAATGGACCGCCCTTCATCAGCCAGGAATTTGTGCATTAGATGAAGTTGAACAGAAATTAACACGTTAGGACAGTGTCATATTACCCATCATCCAACGGCCTGGCAGAAAGAGCGGCCCAAACAGTAAAAGCAGGTTCAAAAAATCATCCCACAGCCTCCTTGGACACCAAACCATCCAGATTCATCTTCAATTACAGGACGTCACCTCCTCCAACACCCCCCCCCCACCCTCCCCCACCCCACCCACGCCCCTCCCACCCCCGCCCCGCCCCCCGTCCCCGCCCCAACCCCCCCACCCCCAACCCCCCCCACCCCCACCCCCCCACCCCCCCTCCCCCCCACCCCCCAACCCCCCCCGCCACCACCCCCCCACCCCTCCCCCTACCCCCAACCCCCCCACCCCCCCCCCCCCCACCAACCCTCCACCCCCCTTCCAGAGGGAACAAATTCTCCCTGTCCAAACTATCATCTTCAAAAAACATTTTAAACACGAGACTAATCATCTATGCAACACATGTTGTGATATTTTGACCTGTTAGTTCTCTGATATCCTCCTGCACCCCCCTCCAGGGCCAATATATCCTGAGTTGTGATGTTCAGGCTTAAATCAAAACTCCAGATGGGGATTAATGAAGTGTGTGATGACATTTTGTTTGGCAAATCCTTGGGCTGCATTTAAATGACAATGACTTCCCCGTGCTGCAGTGCAAGAACTGGTGTCCATGTGGTCACGTCCCAGAGAACAGGGAGTGCGGACAATGAACAGCAATGGGATTCCTCACCTCCGACTATTGACCTTAAGAAGTTTTTATGCTTGAAGCATATTTCACCATTGTTGGTAGTTTCAAAATCAGTTGTTTTAGTGTGACTATCTTTATGTAGTTTGAATTAATGGTATTACATATTGTAGCTGAATTAACAAAAGCCATTTTCAAAAAAAAAAACGACGCCTGCCATATTGGGAAGCAGACAGATTAGTTCAACAGACAGCCTTAATTGTGGAACAGTTAAAGGATAACTAATTCATTGAAAGATGTGTTAGGTTGGTATGGTGATCATATCCTCCGCTCCAGAAACATCCCTTCCTCTTTTGAGTTTAAAGCCCTCTCTCCTTCCCTAGTTATGTAGTTTGCAAGAACGTTGCTGGCAGCAGGTTCAGATGTAGATCATCCCAACGGTACAGCCCCCACTTTCTCCAGAACTGATTTTAATGTCCCACAAGCTGAAACTTACCTCTTCCACCAGTCTTGCAAACCATGTATTCATTCCTCTAATGTGATGTGCGCTATGCCAATTTGCACGTGGCTGAGGTAATCATCTCCAGATTATAACCTTGTGTATTCTGTTGTTTAATTCAGTGTCTATTTCCTGATAATGTCTGTGCAGAAGCTGCTTCTTCATTCTACCTATGTCATTGGTACCGACATGGTCCACATCAATGGGATCCTCCTCACAACCACGGTCATCTCCAGCCAGATGTCCTGAACTCTGGCATGGGGCAGGGAACACAGTCAACTGCACTCTGACTCCTTGTTACAGAGAAAATTGTCAATCCCTCTGATGAAGGAGTAGCACTCCGAAAGCTCGTGCTACCAAATAAACCTGTTGGACTTGAACCTGGTGTTGTGAGACTTCTTACGTTGCCGAGCCCAGTCCAACGCCGGCATCTTCACATCATCAATCCCTCTCACTGTACTGTCACTTACTCCCACTAATTTACTCTGTGTCTCTCCCATCCCAACCCCTCACCTCCCCCCACGGCCCACTGAACAGCTTCCTATACCACAGTGCCACGGTCAGTCAGATCATGTGTGTCCAACTGACGCACATGTTAGACCGCTTATCGGCTCTGGAGCGGCGGATGAATTCACTTTGGAGCATCCACGATGCTGAGGAAGCCGTGGATATCATGCTCAGTGAGTTGGTCACAACGCAGGTAACAGTTACTGAGGGAGATAGAGAATGGGTGACCACCAGACAGAGGAAGAGTAGGAAGGCAGTGTCGGGGTCCCCTGCAATCATCTCCCTCCAAAACAGATATACCATTTTGGATACTGTTGGGGGAGATGACTCACCGGGGGAAGGTGGCAGCAGCCAGGTTCATGGCACCGTGGCTGGCTCTGCTGGACAGGAAAGCAGGAAAAAGAGTGGCAGAGCTATAGTGATAGGGGACTCAATTGTAAGGGGAATAGACAGGTGTTTCTGTGGATGCAAACAAGACTCCAGGATGGTATGTTGCCTCCCTGGTGCAAGGGTCAAGGGTGTCTCGGAGCAGCTGCAGGACATTCTGGAGGGGGGAGGGTGAACAACCAGCTGTCGTGGGGCATATAGGCACCAACACTATAGGTACAAAATGGGATGAAGTCCTACAAGCTGAATTTAAGGAGTTAGGAGTTAAACTAAAATGTTGGACCTAAAAGGAAGTAATCTCGGATTACTGCCAGTGCCACGTGTTAGTCAGAGTAGGAATGTCAGGATAGCCAAGGTGAATACGTGGCTTGAGAGATGGTGCAAGATGGAGGGATTCAAATTCCTGGGACATTGGAACCGGTTCTGAAGGAGATGGGACCAGTACAAAACAGACGGTCTGTACCTGGGCAGGACTGGAACCAATGTCCTGAGGGGAGTGTTTGCGAGTGCTGTTGGAGAGGGTTTAAATTAATGTGGCAGGGGGATTGGGACCGATGCAGGAAGTCAGAGGGAAGTAAAGTGGGGACAGAAACTAAAGGCAGCAAAAGGAAAAGTGGAAGACAGAAAAACCGAAGACAAAAATCAAAAAGGGCCAGAGGACAGAGTACAGAGACTGTGGAGAACTCAGTGAATGGCGCCAGTAAAGGGCCAGAGTACAGAGACTGTGGAGAACTCAGTGAATGGGTCCAGTAAAGGGCCCGAGTACAGAGTACAGAGACTGTGGAGAACTCAGTGAATGGGTCCAGTAAAGGGCCAGAGTACAGAGTACAAACACTGTGGTGAACTCAGTGAATGCCTTCAGTAAAGGGCCAGAGTACAGAGTACTGTGGTAAACCACTGTTAGCTTATTGCCTGTGTGTGTGTGACATGCCTGGGCATGCCCCTGCCGACCCTGCCTGGGACTCCTCCCCCCCGGTCCAGGTTTCAAGGTGACTGCTCCCCACCCCCTGCCTCAGTCTCTGGACCAGTTCATCAGCATGGGTGCGCTCCAAGTCTTTTGCGAATAAAAGCCTATTTGTTCTTGAAAACAAACTAGTCTTTGCTCGATTGATAGTGCATCAATTTTATTAGCAAATTCTTGGGATGGAGCCGATACTAAAACCCGACAGACTCGAATTGGATCCTCAAGCTGTAGGAGCCTCTTACAGCTTCGATCAATGGCTGCACTGTTTCGAAACTTTCCTCACCACCTCTGCCTCCGTCGTCCGGACCGAAACCCACAAGCTCCACGTGCCCCACGCCCGGGTAAGCGATCAAGTATTCTCGATGATTAGAGACGCTGAAACATACAACGATGCGAACAAACTTTCAAAAGGCCAGTACAACAAACAGTCTAATGAAATCAACGCCAGACATATTCTGGCTACTCGCAGACAACAGCCGGGAGATTCAGGCGATCAATTCCTGTGTGCGTTGCGAGCACTTCGCAGGGACTGCAACTGCAAGGCCGTAACAGCCACCCAAAACACTGAGGACTGAATCAGAGATGCCGATCTCACGGGTATCAGGTCAAACTATATCCGTCAACGACTGCTGGAACAGGGTGGGCTGGACCTACAAAGGACTGTGGCGCTTGCCCACTCGTTAGAGGTGGCCTTCCGTAATCTCGAGGCCTACACCCCCGACCACGGGGGCACATCGTGGACCCCGCGGTCGCCGCCACCTCTGTGCTCGGGAGGGCCGCAGGCCTACGCCACGCCACGTCCCACCAATGACCCGACCGCTGCGGCAGTCTCCGGAGGCCCAAAGGGCAACTTCTGCGGCCTGGGGAAGCACCCCCGACAATGCTGCCCGACGAAGGATGCGATCTACACCGAGTGTGGAAAGAAGGGCCATTACGTGAAGGTGTGCAGGGCAAAATCGATCTCCAAGCCCAGTAGCGCTGCGTGCGACCCGCGGGGGCCGCCATCTTGGACGCCATCAACCGCGTGGGGGGCCATGCGGGCCGCCATCTTGGATGCCATCAGCCGCGTGTGAGCCGTGCGTGCCACCATCTTGGGCGCCGTCAGCCGCGTCGCAAAATCAACGGTGGCTTCAGTTACGCTGGATCAATCCAGGCCTCACCAACTCGCCAGGTCCATGACGGACATCGAGTAAATGGTTGATGCGCGATTAATCCACTCGGTAGGCTCGATCGTCCCTGGGAAAAAAGGCTTTTATTCCCAACAAGAATAGAGCATACTGCTTAACAATAACATCCCAGGCTAAGGGTCACTAGGAAGTAGCAGTGACCTTTATTCTCCTATAAGAAGGCGGAGCCAACCGGAGTGTACCACAGAACAATGCTAGCAGGTGGAACACCCCAACCCTAACCCCAACAGTCACAAGAGTAACATATGTACAAGTACCCATAGTGGTAACCATCTATGGTTCACCACAGTGGTCGCATTACAAACTGTTTATTTGACTGTGGGAGTACGGAGAGCTTTATTCACCCCAACACAGTGAGTCGCTACGCCCTTTCAGTACTGCCAGTGAAGCAAAAGATCTCCATGGCTTCAAAGTCCCACTCGGTGGATGTCCTCGGGTACTGCGTGGCGGCCCTGACTGTACTGGGCACAGTGTACAAATGTAACCCCCTGCTGACCACTATATGGGGCTGCTATTTAAATATTCAATCAACAGGATCCCGAATTCCTAGCGGTTGATGATGATTTGGCTAATTCCCTGTTTACCCATAAATGTCAGTACTGTAATCGGGATATCAAAAATAAATTTAATAACACATATAATTAACAGACATAAAACAGTGAGCTCTGATCTATAACCATTGGGGCCCATCCGTTGGTGCACATATGGGGAAACACCCTCCGTAACACATTCGTAGATACTGATCCAGTTGGAATGTGTAGTCCCCACCAGTTACTCACGACAACCACACATAGTCCAGGAGAGACACACGTATGGAAGATGATGCCGCAGGAGGCAGAGGTGCCGCGAGCTATCCGTGCAGCAATGTAGGTCGAGTGCGCTGAAGGCTGTCCTCCTCGGCAGTAATGAAAAGAACAGGCAGGGGAACGCCTGGCTGCCTCTCCCTCCAAACCGAATTCTCCCTGCCTGGAAAAAGCTCTCTGCCTCTTCAGCTCTCGGCCTCTCCAGCTCTCTGCATCTTCACTTCCTGGCACCTTTTTTTTTTCCTCCCCCCGCCCCCAGAGCACTCCCATTGGCCCAGCCCACATCACTCAACCAATAGCATCCTGTTCACAGCACCCGCCCGGCAAACAGGACACTGAAGCCCACCAGTGACAAAGAACACTGGTAACTGTCTTCCCCACAAATTTTCCTCAGTCCCTTACATTCTCCCCCCACCAAAAATACAGCATGCCCCCATGCTGAAGTACATGACATAGGACCCAGTTAACCAATTACACCATGTACCTTATAGTGTGATGACTGGTATAATAGTGGGTGAAAAGAGCGGTACCTTATTTATACATGACGACCACTGAGCAAAGGAGTTACACCACCATGTATGACAACTATTGCAGTGTTCAGGAAAATGCATAGTGGGTGGCGTAGCTGAGTGAACACTTGTATGTCCTACTACTACAGACTTTGCACACGGCTCTCCCAGCTTTGTATAATGGAAACGGTCTGCTGGCTTTCTCTCTCTCTGTGATCTCCTTATCTCTGGTTCTGGATTGGCTCTGTTAGATGTGTCTGTATTGTAAGTGCCCTCAACAGAACTGTCTGATTCTACTTCCCTTTGCTCAGTTACTACCTCTTCTATCACAACAGGTAGCCCTTCTGAATATTCTGAGCTTGCTGCGACTTCTGTCACTTCTGTAGCATTTGTGGGGGGATGGGACTCTGTAGGCATGACATCCTGTTCCGGTTGTTCACAGATTCCCTCCGGATTGCCAATGATCAAGTCCTCTGGGTAATGTCCATACTCTGACTCTGAGCCTGAAGAGTTTTGATCTCCCAGGGGCACATCAGCTGCGGAGTCATCTTTGTGAACCTCAGGAGTTTGATTCCTTTCTTTTGCTTTTCTGCGCCTGAGGGCTCTTGGAGAGGGAGTAGGCTTTGAGTCAACCTCAGTGCTCAATTGGACCTCTTGTCCCAGGGGCAAAATATGATTTCGGTGCATGACCTTAATGGGTCCCGAACCATCTGCAGGCTTTAGACGATAAACAGGAAGATCAGACATTTGACTCCCAACCACATAAGGATTTGCTCTCCACCGATCAGCAAGCTTCTGTTTCCCTTTCAGGCCAAGGTTTCGAATGAGGACTCTATCCCCAGGCTTCAAGCAATGGTAGCGCACTCTCTGGTCATATCTCTCCTTGTTACTTTGGTTCATTTTAGCGGAAGTGGCTTGGGCCAACTGATAGGCTGCTTGCAGCTCTTTCTTCATCTTAGACACATACTGCAAGTGGAAAGTTGTTGAGGTCCCATCCGCTGACACGCCAAAGCAAACGTCCACAGGAAGTCTGGCTTCCCTCCCGAACATTAAAAAGTAGGGTGAATACCCGGTAGCTTCATTTGGGGTACAGTTGTACGTGTGGACCAGATGTGCAATGTGCTGACTCCATTTGGACTTTTGACTGGCCTCAAGAGTTCCTAGCATGTTCAACAGGGTTCTATTGAACCTCTCTGGTTGAGGGTCACCTTGTGGGTGGTATGGTGAAGTTCTTGATTTCCTCACACCCAACATGGTCAACATCTCTCTCACCAACTGGCTTTCAAAATCCCGACCCTGGTCTGAATGTATGCGAGTTGGTAGGCCGTAGTGAATGAAGTATTTCTCCCATCGAGTTCTGGCAACCGTTATGGCTCTCTGATCCTTGGTTGGGAATGCTTGTGCATACCGAGTGAAGTGGTCAGTGACGAATAACACATTGCACACATTGCGGGAATCAGGTTCTATGGAGAGAAAGTCAATGCATACAAGATCCATAGGGCCTGAACTTTGGATAGGGGAAAGTGGTGCTGCTCTCTGTGGCAGAGTCTTTCTCTTAATGCAGCGTTCACATGTCTTGCAGTATGTCTCTACGTCTAGCTTCATGCGGGGCCAGATGAATCTGTCACAGACGAGTGCATAGGTCTTGTCAAATCCCAGATGTCCATTGTTGTCATGCAGTGACTTCAGAATCATACGGTGGAACTGCTTGGGGAGCACAAGCTGTCGCCGTAAGCGTAGGTCAGACTGTTTGACTGTCCTGTAAAGCAGACCCTGCTCAATTGACCACTTCCCCCACTCTCGTTTCAGAAGTGTAAGATCAGGATGGTTTGTCTGTATTTGACTTGCCGGTGCCTTCTGATTGACAGCTAGCCATATTTCTCCTATACACGGGTCGCTTTTCTGAGCAGCTTGAAGGTCTGCTGGACTGAAAGTGGGCAGCTGATCAGCTACTACTGCAACGGTATGACAGAAAGCCTTGGGAAATGCAGACACATGAGCCCCTATTTGTTAGATCTCACATGGATCGGAGTGTCCTGCTCGTCTGCTACTCGACACCGTCTGACAGAGAGCCCGCACTCCTGGAACTGGGATTTCTTGCCATTCATCATCTGGTGTCATGCTGTCATGTGGACGTCGAGACAACGAGTCTGCATCAAGGTTATGCCGGCCTGGTCTATACTTAAGGCTAAAGTTGTAGGTGGACAGTGCTGAGAGCCAGCGATGACCAGTGGCATCCAGTTTAGCTGACGTTGTGACATATGTCAGGGGATTGTTGTCCGTTCTGACTTGTACAGTCGCTCCGTAAAGATAGTCATGTAGCTTATCCACAATAGCCCACTTGAGAGCTAAAAACTCCAGTTTGTGTGCTGGATAGTTTTTCTCAGATGGCGAGAGACTTCTGCTGATGAATGCAACTGGGCGTAGACCATCATCATGCTCTTGGTATCAGACACCACCTTGTCCGTCCAGGCTAGCATCCACGTGCAGAATGTAAGGCTTCTGTGGATCTGCGAACACCAATACAGGGGCTTTGGTGAGCCGGGTCTTGAGTCCTTGGAAAGCATGTTCGCATTGCTCACTCCACCGAGAGCCAAAGGGTTCAGAAGGCTTGAAGTAAGTCTTGTCAGGTGAGTTTGCAGTCTGACTCCCCTTGGAGCGGGGACGGGGAGGATATCCTTGAAGGAGTCCGTTGAGGGGACGGCAGAGTTTGGAGAAGTCCTTGACAAAGCGGCCATATTAGCCACAAAATCCAAGGAAGGATCTGAGCTCTGTCACCGTTTGGAGTCTTGGCCAGGAGACAACAGCCTCTACCTTGGATGGGTCCGTCGCTATTCCGTCCTGCAACACTACATGTCAAACGTAGGTGACAGAAGTCCTGCCAAACTGGCACTTGTCAAGCGACAGCTTCAGACCTTCTTCTTGGAGCCGGTCAAGCACTTTGAGCAACCGCTCCTCGTGTTCTTCGAGGGTTCGTCCAAACACAATGAGATCATCCAGGGACACCAACACCTCCAGAAAGTTCATGTCACCGACAGTATGTTCCATGAATCTCTGAAAAGTGGCCGGTGCTCCGGAAATTCCCTGAGGCATGCGTTCGAACTGATAAAAACCCAACGGGCAGATAAAAGCGGTCTTCTCCTTGTCAGCCTCACTCATGGGTATTTGATAGTACCCGCTCCTCAGGTCGAGGACTGTGAACCATTTACTCCCAGACAAGCAGTAAAGAGCGTCTTCTATCCTTGGGACAGTGTACTGGTCCGGTATTGTTCGAAGGTTAAGGGTTCGGTAGTCCACGCACATTCGTACCTTCCCTGACTTCTTGCGTACGACTACTATTGGCGATGCGTAGGGACTACGCGATTCAGAGATGATGCCATGGCTTTGTAGTTCCTGTAGGTGCTGGCGCACATCCTCAAAGTCAGCAGGCGACAAGCGACGTGACGTCTCTCGGAAGGGCCTTGCATCCTTCAGTCTTATTTCATGTCTGGTGCTTTTAGAACAACCTACATCCCACTCGTGCTGAGAGAAAACCTCTTTCCTCTCCATCATTCTCTCACAGAGACGCCTCCTCGCCTCTTCTGGCATAGGAGAGGCTCCAAAATCAAAAGAGGAAGGGTTCAGTACGATTGCAGCTTTATCCGCACACTGTGCCCTCGGCAGAGGAACAGGGGCTACTGGAAAAATATGGGCTACTGGAGTCCCACGTTTCAAGGAGATTTCTCTGGATGACAGGTTCTTCACAGTCACAGTGATGCATCTGCTGGAAAGATGCAAGATGAACCTCAGGCCTCACCCACAACTCTTCAGGGGAAGAAGTGTCAATTGGCTGATCTATCAGTGCTAGCTGGTCTGTGAAATCACCAGGAAACTTTGGGAGGCCAGCGACTTTAAACACTTGTCCTGGTTGCAAGGTGATTGGCTTGTGCTGGGTAAACCACACAGTACCATGCTTGTCTACCCCTTCTGTTGTTTCAGACTGGGTGAGTGTCTCATAAGCTTCTCGGAGGACGGGGTGTATGGTCAAAGTACCCAAGAAGCGTTCTCCCGCCTGTTCTTTACAGGACTCCACCAACTCTCTCACCAGCCGGGTATTTGTCCCCACCAGCACGGCAATTTTGTTATCTTTCACAGGGTCAGGACATACTAAGGCCAAAGTGTCAACTGTCTGCGGCACTCCGGTTACAGCGGCAGTGAACTCGAGTTGTATGGACAGGTAGCCATCATATGGGTATTGGTGAGAGCTTAAACCCATATTTCCAGGTCTTCAAGTGGCTGGAGAGGTAAGTGTTTCACGTAGGTGTCGTAGAAGTTGCGATAAAAAATGGTTACTTGGGAGCCACTGTCAAGCAAAGCTCTTGCATAAACTCCTTCTATTTGCACAGGTACACCAGAGATGGGCCCCACTAATCATGCAGGTAACTGTTTTGAGCCTTGCTTCGCTGGGGGTGGACAGTGGGTGGAACGCATTTCACACGGAACCAAGCACCGTTCCTTCACATGGCTCCTGAGAAGTTTCCCTGCTGTCTGCTTGCTTTGATCAGCTTCTGATTCACTCTCCTCAGATCCTCGAGTTCTTTGCACTCTCTCCTTGTATGCCCATCTTGCCCAAACGTGGAGCAAAAGATTCCTGCCGGCAGTGGGTTGGACATTTTCACTCGGGGCGACGCGTCCCCAACAGCAGCTTCTGGCGCTTGCTGTACAGACCCAGTCCTTGCTGTCGTACTTTCAGATGTAGGGGTAACTGGAACGGCGCTCAACAGTCTGGCCACCTGAGAAGTCAGTTCCCTTACCTCATTTCGTCGGCTGTTCAACTCAGACGTAACTGAGGACTGCGGTACACTGGCGGTGGCTGCGGTGGCAGTAGCTTTCACCTCTTCTCTGGCGCTAATCCTATTTTCTTCCTCTCTTACCTCCTGCATCAGCTGGAAGAAGGAAGGGCGTTTGTCCAGGGTGTGGCTCATCCTTACACGCAGAGCAACCATGTCTCGAGTGAGTGCACCCTTGACTAGCTGTTCCATCCGAGCTCGATTCATGTCTGCAGCCATAATTCCTCCCTTAAGTAGAGCACGATGGAGAAGTTTGTCAAGGCGATACAGAAAAGCAGAGAGTTTTTCTCCTTCATCCTGGTATGTGTGTCTGAGCTTGGCCAAGATGTCGGCTCCACTCTCTGTGGTGCCATAAGCTGTGTCCAGAGCGGATAAATTATCGGTGGCCGTAGCAGTGGAAGTGCTAACTTTCAAAAATCGAACGATGTCAGCAGCAGGCCCTTTTAAACTCTCCACTATACGCTGGCTCTTGCCGGCGTCCGTGCATTGCCACTCATTGATCATCTGGGTAGCCTGCTCCATCCAGGCATCGTATTCTTCCTCACCTGGGGGCACAGGTTTCAGTCCTGTAAACAGTCTCAGCTTTCTGTAGCTAGGCCCATCGGTTGACACTTGGTTGCACTTGTCCACCAGTTTACCAATAGCAGTCACTAAATCCATGTTCACATCCACTTTGGGAGCTTGATTTTCTGATATTATGGCCTGAAAATCCTCCATTGACTTGCCTTCCTGTTGTAGTAGTAACAACAGCTTTGAATGGAAAGCATCCTCTTCAGGAACAGCATCCTGTGTGTCCAAGCTTTCTAGCGTATGCACAGCCCATGGCCCAGCTTCTCCTTCAATACCTACATCTGGAGGCACAGTGTCAGGGGTTAAATCAATGCTAGTCTCCACTAGTATGAACAACTGTGTGCCAGTAGAATCCCCACGGCAACCACAAATTTGGTGCGACCAAAGACTTTCACTGTGTTTAAGACCCTCGCAATGGTCTCCTCACTAGTATCTATTGACACATTGTTCAGTAATATGCCACGAGAAAGACTGATATTCTTTTGGCGGCTCCAGTCAGCAGCCTGAGAAAAATCCATTGTCTTAAATGAGCTACTCACACTGTAAAAGTTTTCCTGTTGTAATTACAGGGTTAACTGTTACTGACTGACGAAAAGAGGAAAGAAAAAAAAATATTTGACCTGTCTGGTAAACAGGAATGATCCCAGCGGTGCCTCCAAAAATGTAACCCCCTGCTGACCACGAAATGGGGCTGCTATTTAAATATTCAATCAACAGGATCCGAATTCCGAGCGGTTGATGTTGATTTGGCTAATTCCCTGTTTACCCATAAATGTCAGGACTGTAATCGGAATATCAAAAATAAATTTAATAACAAATAGAATTAACAGACATAAAACAGTGAGCTCTGATCTATAACCGTTGGGGCCCATCCGTTGGTGCACACATGGGGAAACTCATCCTCAGTAACACATTTGTAGATACTGTTCCAGTTGGATTGTATAGTCCCCACCAGTTACTCACGACACACACACACACACAGTCCAGAAGAGACACACGTGTGGAAGATGATGCCGCAGGAGGCAGAGGTGCCGCGAGCTATCCGTGCAGCAACGTAGGTCGAGTGTGCTGAAGGCTGTCCTCCTCGGCAGTAATGAAAAGAACAGGCAGGGGAACGCCTGGCTGCCTCTCACTGCAAACCGAATTCTCATTGCCTGGGAAAAGCTCTCTCTCTGCTTTTCTCCCTCTTCAGCTCTGCCTTACTCCACAGCTGCTTCACTTCCTGGCGCCTTTTTTTTCCTCCCGCCCCCAGAGCAATCCCATTGGCCCAGCCCATATCACTAAACCAACAGCATCCTGTTCACAGCACCCGCCCGGCAAACAGGACACTGAAACCCACAAGGGACAAAGAACACTGGTAAACGTCTTCCCCACAAATTTTCCTCAGTCCCTGACATATAAAAGTTGGGGTCTGATGTTGCAGATGTATAGAACGTTGGTTCTCCCGCATTTGGAAAACTGCGCCCAGTTCTGGTCGCCACACTACCAGAAGGACGTGGAGGCTTTAGAGAGAGTGCAGAGGAGGTTTACCAGGATGTAGCTTGGTATGGAGGGGATTGGTTATGAGGAGAGATTGGGTAAACTGGGGTTGTTCTCCCTGGAAAGACGGAGGATGAGGGGAGACTTAATAGAGGTGTATAAAATTATGAAAGGCATAGATAGGGTGAACTGTGGGAAGCTTTTCCCCAGGTCGGTGGTTACGTTCACGAGGGGTCATAAGTTCAAGGTGAGGGGGGAAGGTTTAGCACAGATATCAGAAGGACATATTTTACACAGAGGGTGGTGGGGGCCTGGAATGCGCTGCCAGGCAAGGTGGTGGAGGCGGACACACTGGGAACGTTTAGGACTTATGTAGACAGCCAAATGAACGGAGTGGGAATGTAGGGATACAAAAGAATGGTCTAGTTTGGACCAGGGAGCGGCACGGGCTTGGAGGGCCGAAGGACCTGTTCCTGTGCTGTATTGTTCTTTGTTCTTGTTCTACCCTTCACAAAACAGTGTTGACTATCCCTAATCAAATTATTCCTTTCTTGATGATTATAAATCCTATCTCTGATAATCCTTTCCAAAACTTTGCCCACAACAGAAGTAATGCTCACCGGTCTATAATTACCAGGGTTGTCTCTACTCCCCTTCTTGAACAAGGGGCCAACATTTGCTATCCCACCCAGCCCAGAGAAGTTATCTATTTTCACACTTTCCAGAATTGCTAGCACCTCCTCCTTATGAACCTCAATCCCGTCTCGTCCAATAGCCTGCATCTCAGTAGTCCCCTCGACAACATTGTCTTTTTCCTGTGTGAATACTGATGAAAAATATTCATTTAACACCTCTCCAATCTCTTCAGGCTCCACGCACAACTTCCCACGACTGTCCTTGACTGGCCCTAATCTTACCCTAGTCATTCTTTTATTTCTGACATACCTATAGAAAGCTTTAAGGTTTTCCTTGATCCTACCTATAGAATCACCATCCTATAGATTACCTATAGATACGTCGCCGGGTCCGGATGGGATGTAACCCAGGTTACTGTGGGAGGCGAGGGAAGAGATTGCAGAACCTCTGATGATGATCTTTGCGTCGTCAATGGAGACAGGAGAGGTGCCGGAGGATTGGAGGATTGCGGATGTGGTTCCTATTTTCAAGAGGGGAATAGGGATAGCCCAGGTAATTAACGACCGGTGAGTCTAACCTCAGTGGTTGGTAACCTGATGGAGAAGATCCTGAGGGACAGGATATATGAGCATTTAGAGAGGTTTAGTATGCTCAAGAATACTCAACATGGCTTTGTCAAGGGCAGATCGTGCCTTACGAGCCTGGTGGAGTTCTTCGAAAATGTGACTAAACACATTGATGAAGGGAAGGCAGTAGATGTGGTTTATATGGATTTTAGCAAGGCGTTCAATAAGGTCCCCCATGCAAGGCTTCTAGAAAAAGTGAGAGGGCATGGGATCCAAGGGGCTGCTGCCCGGTAGATCCAGAACTGGCTTGCCCAAAGGAAGTCATGATGTGGAGATGCCGGCGTTGGACTGGGGTAAACACAGTAAGAAGTTTAACAACACCAGGTTAAAGTCCAACCCGGCTTGGAGCTCCGAAAGCTTGTATGGCTTTTGCTACCAAATAAACCTGTTGGACTTTAACCTGGTGTTCGTAAACCTCTTACTGTGTTTGCCCAAAGGATGCAGAGAGTGGGTATAGATGGGTCTTTTTCTAAATGGAGTTCGGTCACCAGTGGAGTGCCCCAGGGATCTGTTCTGGGACCCTTGCTGTTTGTCATTTTCATAAATGATCTGGATGAGGAAGTGGAGGGATGGATTGGTAAGTTTGCCGACGACACGAAGGTTGGTGGGGTTGTGGATAGTCTGGAGGGATGTCAGAAGTTACAGAGGGACATAGATAGGATGCAAGACTGGGCGGAGAAGGGGCAGATGGACTTCAACCCAAACTGCGAATACATCTTCCCTCAGAACATCTACCTCTTCCAGCCGATCAGCCTGTATCACACTCTCATCCTCAAAAACATGGCCCTTCTCCTTGGTGAACACTGAAGATAAGTATTCATCCATCGCCTCTCCTATCTCTTCTGACTCCATGCACAAGTTCCCACTACTGTCCTTGACCGGCCCTAACCTCACCCTGGTCATTCTTTTATTCCTCACATAAGAGTAAAAAACCTTGGGGTTTTCCTTGATCCAACCCGCCAAGGACTTCTCATGCCCCCTCCAAGCTCTCCTAAGCACTTTTTTTTAGCTCATTCCTTGCTACCTTGTAACCCTCAAGCGACCCAACTGAACCTTGTTTTCTCATCCTTACATACGCTTCCTTATTCCTCTTGACAAGACATTCAACTTCTTTTGTGAACCATGGTTCCCTCACTCGGCCATTTCCTCCCTGCCTGACAGGGACATACCTATCAAGGACACGCAGTATTTGTTCCTTGAACAAGCTCCACTTTTCATTTGTGCCTTTCCCTGACAGTTTCTGATCCCATCTTATGCTCCCTAATTCATGCCTCATCGCATCATAATTACCCCTCCCCCAATGATCAACCTTGCCCTGCTGTACGGCCCTATCCCTCTCCATTGCAATAATGAAAGACACCGAATTGTGGTCACTATCTTCAAAGTGCTCTCCCACAAACAAATCTTACACTTGTCTCGGTTCATTTCCCAGCACCAAATCCAATGTGGTACCACCTCTTGTCGGCCTATCCACATATTGTGTCAGGAAACCCTCCTGCACACACTGTACAAAAACTGCCCCATCCGAATCATTCGACCAATAAATGTTCCAATCAATATTTGGAAAGTTAAAGTCACGCATGACAACTACCCTGTGACCTCCACACCTATCCATAATCTGCTTTGCAATTTCTTCCTCCACATCTCTATTACTATTTGGGGGTCTATAGTAAACTCCTAACAACGTGACCGCTCCTTTCCTATTTCTAACTTCAGCCCATATTACCTCAGTGTGCAGATCCCCCTCGAAGTGCCTTTCTGCAACTGTTAAATTATCCTTGATTAACAATGCTTCTCCTCCACCTCTTTTACCACCTTCCCTACTTTTACTGAAACATCTATACCCTGGACCTTCCAACAACCGTTCCTGTCCCTGTTCTAACCTTATCGTTTGATAAGGTCCCCCATGGTCGGCTTATGATGAAAGTGAGGAGGTGTGGGATAGAGGGAAAGTTGGCCGATTGGATAGGTAACTGGCTGTCTGACCGAAGACAGAGGGTGGTGGTCGATGGAAAATTTTCGGATTGGAGGCAGGTTGCTAGCGGTGTGCCGCAGGGATCAGTGCTTGGTCCTCTGCTCTTTGTGATTTTTATTAATGACTTAGAGGAGGGGGCTGAAGGGTGGATCAGTAAATTTGCTGATGACACCAAGATTGGTGGAGTAGTGGATGAGGTGGAGGGCTGTTGTAGGCTGCAAAGAGACAGAGGTAGGATGCAAAGCTGGGCTGAAAAATGGCAAATGGAGTTTAACCCTGATAAATGTGAGGTGATTCATTTTGGCAGGACAAATTTAAATGTGGATTACAGGGTCAAAGGTAGGGTTCTGAAGACTGTGGAGGAACAGAGAGATCTTGGGGTCCATATCCACAGATCTCTAAAGGTTGCCAGTCAAGTGGATAGAGCTGTGAAGAAGGCCTATAGTGTGTTAGCTTTTATTAAGAGGGTGTTGGGGTTTAAGAGCCGTGGGGTTATGCTGCAACTGTACAGGACCTTGGTGAGACCACATTTGGAATATTGTGTGCAGTTCTGGTCACCTCACTATAAGAAGGATGTGGAAGCGCTGGAAAGAGTGCAGAGGAGATTTACCAGGATGCTGCCTGGTTTGGAGGGTAGGTCATATGAGGAAAGGTTGAGGGAGCTAGGGCTGTTCTCTCTGGAGCGGAGGAGGCTGAGGGGAGACTTAATAGAGGTGTATAAAATGATGAAGGGGATAGATAGAGTGAACGTTCAAAGACTATTTCCTCGGGTAGATGGAGCTATTACAAGGGGGCATAACTATAGGGTTCCTGGTGGGAGATACAGGACGGATATCAGAGGTAGGTTCTTTACGCAGAGAGTGGTTGGGGTGTGGAATGGACTGCCTGCAGTGATAGTGGAGTCAGACACTTTAGAAACATTTAAGCGGTTATTGGATAGGCACATGGAGCACACCAGGATGATAGGGAGTGGGATAGCTTGATCTTGGTTTCAGATAAAGCTCGGCACAACATCGTGGGCCGAAGGGCCTGTTCTGTGCTGTACTGTTCTATGTTCTATGTCTATGTCTCCGTAATGGCCACAACATCGTCGTCCCAAGCACCAATCCACGCTCCAAGTTCACCTACCTTATTCCGAATGCTCCTGGCATTGAAGTAGACACACTTCAACCCACCTTCCTGTCTGCCGGTACACTCCTGCGACCTTGCTACCCTCCTCAGTACCTCACTACACTCAACACTGGCTTCTGGACAACAGCTCCTTTTCCCATTCCCCCTGACAAATTAGTTTAAAACCCCCGAAGAGCCGTAGCAAATTTCCCTCCCAGGATATTGGTGTCCCTCTGGTTCAGGTGCAAACCATCCTGTTTGTCCAGGTCCCACCTTCCCCAGAATATGCTCCAATTACCCACATAACTGAAACCCTCCCTCCTCCACCATCCCTGCAGCCACGATTTGGAAGAACGAAATGAAGGCACTGTTGCTAAGTTTGCAAATGATACAAAGGTATGCAGACGGAAAGGTAGTATTGAGGGAGGGGGATGGGGCGGGGGGGAATGCTGCAGATGGACTTGGACAGGTTAGGAGAGTGGGCAAAGAGGTGGCAGATGGAATACAATGAGGAAAAGTGTGAGGTTATGCACTTTGGAAGGAGGAATGGAGGCATAGACTATTTTCTAAATGGGGAAATGCTCAGAAAATCAGATGCTCAAAGGAATTTGGGAGTCCTTGTTCAAGATTCTCTAAAGCTTAACGTGCAGGTTCAGTTGGCAGTTAGGAAGGCAAATGGAATGCTGGCATTCATGTCGAGAGGGCTATAATACAAGAGCAGGGATGTACTTCTGAGGCTGTATAAGACTCTGGTCAGACCCCATTTGGAGTATTGTGAGCAGTTTTGGGCCCTGTATCGAAAGGATAGATGTGCTGGCCTTGGAAAGGGTCCAGAGGAGATTTACAACAATGATCCCTGGAATGAAGAGCTTGCCATTGAGGACTCTGGGTCTGTACTCGTTGGAGTTTAGAAAGATGAGGGGGGATCTTATTGAAACTTACAGGATGCTGTGAGGCCTGGATAGAGTGAACGTGGAGAGGATGTTTCCACGAGTAGGAAAAGCTAGAACTCGAGGGCACAACCTCAGACTAAAGGGACGATCCTTTAAAACAGGAGCAGCGCTTCGAAAGCTTATGGTATTTGCTACCAAATAAACCTGTTGGACTTTAACCTGGTGTTGTGAGACTTCTTACTGTACTCCTTTGGGCAAGCCAGTTCTGGATCCACAGGGCAGCAGCACCTTGGATCCCATGCCCTCTCACTTTTCATGCACGCTTACTTTCAGTTACTGATGCACACGGACACCAAGGTCTCGCTGAGTATCCACCTCTCTCAATTTACACCCATTCAAATAATAATCTGCCTTCCTATTATTGCTGCTAAATTGGATTACCTCACATTTACCCACATTTTACTGCAACTGCTTTGCACATGCCCACACATTGAGCCTGTTCAAATCACACTGAAGCATGTCCACATGCTTCTCATAGCTCACCCTCACACACCTTTTATCATCTGTAAATTTGGAGATGATACATTTAGTTCCATTTTCAGAATAATTAATATATAATGTGAACAGTTGGGGTCCGTGCACAGATTCCTGCGGTACCCCACTAGACACTGACTGCAGATCAGGAAAAGGCCCATTTATTGCCAACTCTTTGCTTTCTATCTGTGAACCAGCTTTCTATCCATCTCAAAACATTGCCTGCATTCCCATGTGCTTTCACTTCACTTGGTAGTCTGTTACGTGAGACCTTGTCGAAAGCCTTCTGAAAGTCTCAATAAACCACATCCACTGGTTCTCCTCAGTGAACTCTACTGATTGCATCCTCAAAATATTCCAATAGATTCTTCAAACAAGATTTCCCTTCTGTAAATCCATGCTGACTTTGTCTGATTTTCCCACTGCCTTCCAAGTGCTGAGTTATGAAATCATTGATAAATCCTCCAGCTCCAACTTCCCCTGCGCTGACGATAGGTTCACTGGGATCAGTATATCTTATCACTGATCATGTGTCTGTCAAATGCTGACATGTAGATCAGTCACAGAGAAGCAGCATCGAGCAGCTCACACACGGATTTAGACAACTACAAGGGTAATAGTCACTTACCAGGAACACCAGTAGCTCCATGGATCAGGTGGGTCATTTTCTTCACCGTGTTTTTGAGGAAGAGAAGGTGTTACAGGCTAATAGGCAGGCGGAAGTAGATGTTCGGAGGGAGGATGTCCTGGCAGTTTTGAATAAACTGAAGGTTGATAAGTCCCCTGGGCCTGATGAAATATATCCGAGGATTCTTTGGGAGGCAAGGGTTGAGATTGCAGAGCCTTTGGCTTTGATCTTTGGGTCCTCACTGTCCACGGGGATGGTGCCAGAGGACTGGAGAGTGGCGAATGTTGTTCCTCTGTTTAAGAAAGGGAACAGAAATGACCCTGGTAATTATAGGCCGGTTTGTCTTACTTCAGTGGTTGGTAAATTGATGGGATTTACGAACATTTAGAAGGATGCGGATTAATACGGGATAGTCAGCACGGATTCGTGAAGGGCAAGTCGTGCCTCACAAATTTGATAGAATTTTTTGAGGAGGTAACTAAGTGTGTTGATGAAGGTAAGGCAGTTGATGTCATATACATGGATTTTAGTAAGGCGTTTGATAAGATCCCCCACGGTCGGCTTATGATGAAAGGAAGGAGGTGTGGAATAGAGGGAATGTTGGCCGATTGGATAGGTAACTGGCTATCTGATCGAAGACAGAGGATGGTGGTGGACGGAGAATCTTTGGACTGGAGGCAGGTTGCTAGCGGAGTGCCACACGGATCAATACTTGGTCCTCTGCGATTTGTGATTTTTATCAATGACTTGGAGGAGGGGGCTGAAGGGTGGATCAGTAAATTTGCTGATGACACCAAGATTGGTGGAGCAGTGGATGAGGTGGAGGGCTGTTGTAGGCTGCAAAGAGACATAGGTAGGATGCAGAGCTGGGCTGAAAAATGGCAGATGGAGTTTAACCCTGATGAATGTGAGGTGATTCATTTTGGTAGGACAAATTTAAATGTGGATTACAGGGTCAAAGGTAGGATTCTGAAGACTGTGTAGGAACAGAGAGATCTTGGGGTCCATATCCACAGATCTCTGAAGGTTGCCACTCAAGTTGATAGAGCTGTGAAAAAGGCCTATAGTGTGTTAGCTTTTATTAACAGGGGGTTGGAGTTTAAGAGCCGTGGGGTTATGCTGCAACTGTACAGGACCTTGGTGAGACCACATTTGGAATATTGTGTGCAGTTCTGGTCACCTCACTATAAGAAGGATGTGGAAGCGCTGGAAAGAGTGCAGAGGAGATTTACCAGGATGCTGCCTGGTTTGGAGGGTAGGTCTTATGAGGAAAGGTTGAGGGAACTAGTGCTGTTCTCTCTGGAGGAGAGTAGGTTGAGGGGAGACTTAATAGAGGATTATAAAATGATGAAGGGGATAGATACAGTGAACGTTCAAAGACTATTTCCTCGGGTGGATGGAGCTATTACAAGGGGACATAACTATAGGGTTCATGGTGGGAGATATAGGAAGGATGTCCGAGGTAGGTTCTTTACGCAGAGAGTGGTTGGAGTGTGGAATGGACTGCCTGCAGTGATAGTGGAGTCAGACACTTTAGGAACATTTAAGCGGATATTGGATAGGCACATGGAGCACACCAGGATGATAGGGAGTGGGATAGCTTGATCTTGGTTTCAGATAAAGCTCGGCACAACATCGTGGGCCGAAGGGCCTGTTCTGTGCTGTACAGTTCCATGTTCTATTTGAAATTCCTGATACATTTTCAGCGTGAAGTAATGTGTCCCTTCGCTCTGCAGGTAATCTCTGTGTTAACGCCGTGATGATACATTCGCAAAGACATTCATATGTACCCTGTGCTTTCGCCTCTGGGATACTGACATTGCAAAATCGCTCATCTTTGAGTTTCTTCAAATTAACAAACACATGACGACATTGATTGAGGTTGTGGAATATATTTATTTCTGAGATTGAATTGCTGCCAATCAAAGAATGGACAATGCTGATCACATTAATTAATTTGTAACATTAGAGGCTATGCTACCCACCAAAGGTATTGTCATCTAAAACACAACTCTCAAGATCCCACGTTGCCTCAGTTTTATCTTTCACCTGTCTGTCACCTTTCAATGATTCAATTCCAAATGTTAGAGTGTCTCTCCGGGCTGTTCCACTCTCTCCTGGGATATAGTTACCCTCTTTATCTCTGGAAATACACTGAATCCATTCGGGTCCTGTAATTGTGACTCCAATTTCAGATTTAATCTGCAGTAAGTTCAAAAACGAGGACCACAGCAACTGAATCTATCCCCTCCAGCTCCATGTTTCCCAGCAGCCCAGATGAGATGTCCCGAACCGGAGCACCGGTCAGGCAACACAGCCTTTGAGACGCTCAATCCTGGCCACAGAGAAAAGTGTCTATTCCCCTGACGAACTATCCCTATTTATAACTGTATTTCCTTTTTCTCCTCCCTCTTGAATGAGTCCCTGATACCCCGTGCTATTGTTCAGTTGCTCAGCCTCCTTGTGGCTCCCGCCCACGTCCGCACAGGGAGCCAGTGTCACAAACCTGTTTGTTTAATCATTCGAAGGACATGGGCGTCCCTGGCTGACCAGCATTTACTGCCTGTCCCGAGTTGACCTTGGAGAGCAGTTGAGAGTTAAACACATTGCTGTGGCTCTGGAGCCACATGTAGGCCAGACCTGATAAGGACGGCAGGTTTCCTTCCCTAAACGACGTGAGTGAACCAGATGGGGTTTTCCGACAATGGAGAATGGTTTTATAGTCATCAGTAGATTTTTGACTCCAGATATTTTTCGTGAATTCAAATTCGACCAGCTGCTGTGACCGGATTCGAACGCGGGTCCCCAGAACATTAACAATATTGGGAGCACTTCCTGAAGCTATCACGTCAGCAGGAGCTGCTCAGAAAATTCCCTGAGTGTTCCTTCCAAGGCCTGACTCACCTTACCGCTGCTTCCGTTGGTCCCACGTCACTTCTGAACTGTAATGTCTGGGGGACACCAACCCGCACTGGACCTGGTCGTAAGGGACCGGGCAGTAAGGGACACAAGACACAGCAATACCTCTCCACCCACTTCCCTAAACTCCCACACTTACCCCAACTCTCAGTGCTTCACTCTCTGCAGCTTGCACTCTGTGGAGCTCCCTGAGTGGGCACATTTCACAGGCCTCAGTTTGGTAGTTTATATTTGCCCGTGTCCAACTCATGAACTTGATTGAAGTCATTGCACCCCCTCCCCCTCTAGGTCTGAGTAACCGCCGAGGGCTGACCACCTTGGAGGCCTTTTTTGGAGTTTCAATGGTGGGTCTGGTTCCTGCTGCTCAGCCTCGGAAGTGAGTGGGGTTCAGCAGACCGGAGCTCGCCTCTTCCACCATGAGCGTGTGGCCCGAGCTCCCTTTATCGGGTGACAATGTGATCGAGAGGCTAAACCCACTGTGTCCATTTCAGACTCCGAGGTGCCCACTGGCGGAGATGGAGAACAGGAGCCGGAGTGCCTGGAATTCTTTCCAAAGTTCCCGGTGTGCTGGGAATTGATTTTTCCTGCACGGCTTGGGGCTTCATGGCTTGCAGATGATTGAAGCATTCCTACAGGATGGTATCTCCGAAGCGGACTCGGTAGGAAACTGGCCCTGTTCCAGACTCGACCGTGCCTCATAACCACGCGGATCCATTGCCCTGATTCTTTACCAATAACCTATCAGCTGCCTTTAGGTGCCTCTCCCGGCTGATGGGATCAACACTGGGTGTCTTGATGCCTTGCGAACCTCCCACCCTTGGGAATGTCAGACTCAACCCTGGGCGGAGTCATCTTCTCATGACCAACTCTGCTGGGGCTATTCTGGTAGGTGAATGGTTGGGGGGAGCAGGGGGGGGGTGGGGGGGGGGGGGGGGGGGGTGGGGGGTGGGGTGGGGGGAGAGCGGGTGTGGGGGGGGGGAGGGGGGTGGTTTGGGGGGTGTTGTCCTGTAATTGAAGATGAATCTGGATGGTTTGGTGTCCAAGGAGGCTGTGAGATGTTTTTTTGGACCTGCTTTTACTATTTGGGCCGCTCTTTCTGCCAGGCCGTTGGATGATGGGTAATATGACACTGTCCTAACCTGTTAATTTCTGTTCAACTTCATCTAATGCACAAATCCCTGGCTGATGAAGGGTGGTTCATTTTCAGGAACTAACATTTCCGGGATCCCGGGTGTCAAGAAAGAGGTGTGAAGTTTCTCCACTCTTGTCCTTGTGTTTGAGTAACTCACCCTGTGTACGGCCATCCATTTTGAATCAGCATCTACCATTTCCAGAAACATAGACCCCATGAACGGACCGGCACTGTCCATGTGCAGCCACGTCTATGGCCGTCCTGGCCATTCCCAAGTGTGAAGAGTAGTGACTGGTGATAGTTCTGCCCTTGTTGATATTGCCAACACTGACCCACGAGCAAATATCCGTCCCCATACCTGGCCACCAACAGGGCAACTTAGAGGATCTTCAGTTTGCCACTCCTGGGTGGCCATGGTAAAGTTCACCATGGGATGGTGACACTGGCTCAGGATGACACTCTTGAACCTCATAGACGTGTGCCATCTTCCACAGTCAGCTGCTCTCTGCCATTCCAATATGGGTGCAATTCAGGCTGTAATGGCCTTTTGGATTCCCCCATGAGCACTAGCTGCTTCAATTCATTCAGGAATAGGTAATTTTGCCTCCACAGCCGAATATTATTGGCAGCCACTGGGAGAGTTTTGAAAAAGTTCATGATTACCATCTCTTCCATTGTGGGTACGACAAGTGTCTGTTAATCGTAGCCAACTCAAGGCATCGGCGTCAGTGACTCAGCCTCCTGGATAATGGTAGGCGGACAGTAATAAAGCCCACAGCTGGATATGGGCCAATGTTATGGGCTGCACCGCCATGCAGGTACTTCTGGAATTTCTTTCCCCGAACTGTCACCATTGACGAGGTGTCACAGTGGTTAGCGCTGCTGCCTCATAACGCCAGAGACCTGGGTTCAGTTCCTGGCTTGGGTCAATGTCTGTGCGGAGTCTGCACATTCTCACCGTATCTGCATGGGTTTCATCTGGTTTCTCCGGTTTTCTCCCGCAGTCTGAAAGACGTGCTGGTTAGGGTGCGTTGGCCATCCTCAATTCTCCCTCAGTGTACCCGGACAGGCACCAGTGTGTGGCGACTAGGCAATTTTCACATTAACTTCATTGCAGTGTTAATGTAAGCCGACATTTGACACTTTATGAATGTTAAACTTCCTCTGAGTATGAATGGTTGAATATCGCTGGGAAACCTCATCTCGCTCTCAGTATAAGTGCACGTGAATAAGTTCATAATTGGAAACAAGAATCCTCCTGCCAGCTTTGAAGCTAAGTCCTCGATCAGAGGGATTGGGTATTTATCCAGCTGTGAGAAACAGTTTACCGTTTGTTTAAAATTTCCCAGTACAAAGTATTTGTATTCACTCTTGGGACTTGGGTGTCACTGGCCACCCAGCATTTATTGCCCATTCCTCGTTGCCCATGTTCAGAGGACAATTAGGTGTCAACCACTTTGAGTCGCATTTAGTCCTGACCACATAAGGACGACAGATTTCCTTCCCTGGGACATTGGTGAACCAGATGTGTTTTTCCGAAAATCGACAATGCTTTCATGGTCACCAGCTGATTCTGAATTCCAGATATATTTGTTCAAATTCCACCATCTGCTGTGACGGGATTATAACCCAGGTGCCAAGAACAGGAGCTGAGTTTCTATATTAATAGTCTAATGATAAAACCACCAGTCCATCACATCCACACCCAGAGTGTACACACCCTGACTTCCGGTAACCTAGACACACCATATTATATACGTCTGCAGGGCTCCCGGATTGGACAGCATTAACTGTCTCAATCAGGGAGCTCATATTCCAATAACTCCACCTGATGGTTATCGTTAAAGTCATCAAGTATGTCTCTCTCTCTGTCTCTCTCTCTGTCTCTCAGTGCATCCCTCTCTCTGTATCCCCCTGTCTCTCTGTCTCTCTCTCTGTCTCTTTCTGTCTTTCTGTGCATCTCTCTCTGTATATCTCTCTCTCTCTATCTCTCTGCCTGTTTCTCTGTGTCTCTTATTGTCTCTCTGCATCACCCTCATTCACGTTCTCTCTCCACTCTTCCTCTGTGTCTCCTCCTCCCTCTCAGTCTCCCTCTTCTTCTCCCTCTCCTTCTCTGTCCCCCTTTTCTTATTTCTCTGTCTTTCTCTCTCTCTACCTCGCTCTGTATTTTGCTCTTGCTGTGTCCATTGTACTCATTCAGTCTCACTGTTTCAAATTCGCTGACGCTCTCTGTCTCTGTTTCTCTCTGCCTCCCTTTCTGTCTCACTTTCCATCTTAGTCTCCCTCTCTCATGGCATCCTCCCATCTGTCTCCCTCTGTCTCCCTTTCTCATTCCCTGTCCATCTCCCTCCCCATTTCCCCCAATCTCTATCCCTGTTTTTCTCGCTCTGTGAGAGTCCCTATCTGTCTCTGTCCTTTCTCTCTGTCTCTCTCTCTGTCTCTCCCTTTCTCGTTCTCTCTGTTTCTTTCACTGTATCTGTTAGAAACTATTTCAAAATCTGTCACGCTCCATGTATTTATGCCCTTCCCTCTCTCTGTCAATCTCCGTCTCTCTATCACTCTCACTGTTGCTCTCACTGCCCTCTCTCTCTCTTTATCTGTCACTCTCTCTGTCTCTGTGAGGCTGTTTGTTATTTATAGTTTGAAAGTCCAATAGGAAGATTGAGGGGTCTTGTAGTTGTTGTTTCCTCTCAGGGTCGAAGGAGTTGAAGAATTGAAGTAAGGGGATATTTCAGCAGGTTTATTAGCTGCTGCCTGAAGTGAGTCTGTGTCACAGCATAAATGGCAGTGTTTGTACAACAACTTGTGAGTTGCAGCATGAAGCCCAATTCCAGGACAAAAATATCTAACCGTACCGACCCATAACCCAAAGAATACATCCGACGCCACATTGAATAAACCATTAATGTCGACCATAAGAGGATGAAATTGGCTGAGATAACAAACAGTAAAATGATGGATTTCCTGCGACTCTCCATCTCTGGGTCTCTGGGATTCTCCCCACTGCTGTGAGCCCGGAGTCTCCTGCTGCTCACGAAAATGTGTCTGACGGTGAAAATGTTGAGCAGCAGAATCAGGACGAACGGGACACACGGGGTTAGAATGTTGTGGAGGAACTCGATTGTTACCCAGACCGGAGAGAACAGAACCTCTGCTGGGGCCTCACAAAACCAGGGGATGTTCCCCAGCCGATATCTATTTAATAATATAAAATACCAGGAAATGTTCTTTAAACAGCTCAGCACCGTCACTGTTCCCAGAACCACAGCCGCCGATTTCTCACTGCAATATTTACTCTTCGGCTTGGGACAGCAAATGGCCACAAATCGATCAAAGGTGAAAGTGACGGTGAACCAGACAGAACAGTCAGTGGCTGCATAAAGCAGGACGGCGTGGATGTTACACACGGGGACCCAGCGCAGGAAATCAAACTGTTCCCGATAAAGAATGGGAATGTGTCTGAATATCAGGTCGAGGATAACGACCAGCAGATCCCCCGCTGACATGGCCACCAGGTAATGAGTCACACATTTGGACAGACCACAGTTTCTGCTCATCAGTGTCACAATTGTGATTATGTTCACTGTCAGGAAGGGAAATAAAGAATAAAATTAGACAGGATTCAGGGAAAGAAGTTACCATTTGGACTGAGGATGGGTTGAAATGAAAAAGAATGTACACACATAAAATCACTGAAATCTGTTTCTAAAAATCCAACACGCCTTTTGCAGTGTGAGAGGAAAGTGGAGCATCCGGAGGAAACCGACACAGACACGGGGAGAAGGTCCAAACTCCACACAGACAGTGACCCAAGCCTGGAATAGAACCCAGGTCCCTGACGCTGTGAGACAGCAGTGCTAACCACTGTGTCACCGTGCTGCTCCATGGTAGCATTTGGGAGAGAGCTTTCCGGAGAGTCCACAACATTGACCGTCACTCAGCTACAAGGATGAGGGAGTAAACCCTGACAGAAAATCCAGACTGGAATCCTGTCGATGGTAATCTGTCGTCTCTCAGACAGTTTACTGACAACCCCTGCAACACAGCTGGTACCAAAGAGGGCTGGTTTGACCCTTGCCTCTGGACAATACTAACAATTGGCAGAGGGAGATCCTGATGCCTTGACAGCACAGAATCTCTATTATATTTACACAGAACTGTACCCTGGAGAGGAGATCACAGCATTGTGGCCACTGTTAGCACAACACAGGAAAAAATAGTAATCTCACACTCGATTGGCACAGATCACAACTTCCAGTGTTTGCTTTCAAGAGTGGGAGAAAGCTTCAGGGTTCAGCGAATCGCTATCGTCCATAATACTCAGTGCGATTACTGCTGTCCCACTATGGTCTACTGGACCAGTGCAGCTGCTTGAGTCCTCTTTCGGCAGGAAGCTTGCCAATCAATGCACCAGGTAAAACTCAAACAAAGGCCAGTACCAAAGGAAAAGCCAAGCAGGCTGCCTTAATGCCTATCGTCCGGTGACTCTGATATCCAATATTATGAAATGCATCAAAACGTTCGTCATGACATGAATCAGTTCCGGCTTCCCTGATTCCCTGGATCCACGACAGTTCATCGACATCCACAACAGGTCCACAATGCCATCTCCCTGGCCCGACAGTGAACCCTGGAACACAGACTCGTGTTTATCGACTACAGCTCAGCCTGCAACACCATTAGTCCTACGAAACCCATGTCCAAAGTCCGTGGCCCTGGGCTGGGCTCCTGCCTCTGCAATTGGATCCTCAACTTCCCAATCCATAGACAGCAAAATTAAGGACAATCAACAACATCTCCTTCACAATCATCCTGAACAGCGGTGCCCCGTAAGGCTGCGTCCTCAGCCCCTTACTATACTCCTTATACACTGGTGACTGTGTGGCCAAATTCCCGTCCAACTCCATTTCCACGTTTGCTGATGACACCTGCAGTGGGTCGGAGGAAGAGACAGTGAATCTGGTGAACTGGGGCGACAACAATAATCTCTTCCTCAATGTCAACAAAGCAAATCGACTTTTGGAAGCATAGTGGAGTACATGCCCCTATCTACATCAATGGGGTGAAGTTGAAATAGTCGAGAGCTTCACGTTTTAGGGTCCACATCACGAAAAATATTTCCTGGTTCCTCCATGACGTCCCTATAATTATAAAAGTCTCCGAACGCCTCTATTTTCTCAGAGGTTTACAGACATTTGGCATGTCAGCTGTGACTCTCACCAACCTTTACAGATGCACCATAAATAACATTCTAGCTTGGTATGGCTCCTGCTCTGTCCAAGACTGCGAGAAACTTCAAAGCTTGGTGAATGCAGACCAGTCCATCACTCAAACCAACCTCCCACTCATTAACTCTGTCTAAACTTCCCGTTGCCTCACAAAAGCAACCAGTCTAATTCAGGAATAGCGCACCACGGACATCAACTCTTCCCACTTGTTCCATCAGAGAAAAAGATGAAGAATGTGTGAGGACATGGACCAACCGACTCAGAGAATCATAGAATCACTACAGTGCAGAAGGGGGCCATTTGACCCATCGAGTCTACACCGACAACAATCCCACCCAGGCCCTAACCCCAAAGTCCCACATATGTACCCTGCTAATCCCCCAAACATACATATCCCAGGACGCTAATGGGCAGTTAACATGGCCAATCAACCTAACCTGCACATTTTGGGCTGTGGGTGAAAACTGGAGCATCCAGAGCAAACCCATGCAGACACGGGTAGAATGTGCAAATTCCACACAGGCAGTGATTCAAGCCAGGAATCGAACTCTGGTTCCGAGCAGCGCTAACCATTGTGCCACCATGCTGCCGACTCAGGAACAGCTTCTCTGCTGCCATCAGACGTTTGAATGGACCCACATTGCATCAAGATGATCGTTTACTACATCCTCGCTATGACTGCAACATTACATTCTGCACTCTCTCCCTCTCTATGTACAGTATGCTTTGTCTGTATGGCACTCAAGCAACAACACTTTTCACTGTATATCCAATGTTACGAAATGCATCAAAAGGTTAGTCATGACATGAATCAATTCCGGCCTCCCAGATTGCCTGGATACACTACAGTTCACCTACCTCCCCAACAGGTCCACAGACACCATCTCCCTGGCCCAACACTGAACTCTGTAACACTGTAACCCTGAACATAGAGAAGGATAGAGTGCAGAATGTAATTTTGGACTCAGAGCGAGGGTGTAGAATAAGATCATCTGAATGCGATGTGGGTCCATTCAAACGTCAGATGGCAGCAGAGAAGAAGCTGGTCTTGAGTCGGCAGCATGGTGGCACAATGGTTAGCACTGCTGTCTCACAGGGACCTGAGTTCGATTCCCGGCTTGGATCACATTTATTATATGTGAAAATAATAAACCAAATCAATTCAAATCAAATCAGTCTTTTGCATCTCAAGCTGAAACATCAGCACGATGTGCCCTGACCTTACCAATGAACTTTGCAGGTTGATGATGTACACGGGACGGCTGTGACCGAGGCTGAATTTACAAGGCTGAATGTGGACATTGGGGAGCTGCGAGAAACTGGACTTGCTCACAATGGATTCTTTCCAGAGGAACACCAAACGTTCTTGTAACAGGAGAAATCCCAACAGGCGAGATGTGAGAATGAAACAAAGTAGAAAAAAAGCTTCACTGGTGCTGATGGAATCCCAGGAATTGAAATGGGATCCCTGATACTGTGAGGCAGCAGTGCTCACCACTGTGCCATACTGCCATCCTGCAAGGTGCCCTGGAGATATCCAAGATCACACCCAGGATACCATCATCACCATATCGGTAGTAGGGAAATGATTGGAAAACAATGTGAAGGACAGAATTAATCTCCACTTCGAGAGGTAAGGATTTATGAACAATAGTCAGCATTCCTTTGACAGGGGGAGATCATGTCTAACAATTCGCTGGAATATATTGAGGAGGTGACTGGATGAGGAGATGAGGGAAGTGCAGTCGATGTAGTCTACGTGTTCTGTCCATGCAGAGAGGCAGCGAGTCTCCCACCCTACCCCACTGTCCATGCAGAGAGGCAGCGAGACCCCCCTCCCAGGCCCACTGTGCATGCAGAGAGGCAACGAGACCCCCTCCCTATCCCACTGTGCATGCATAGAGGGAGCGAGACCCCCTCCCTTCCCCTCCCTACCCCACTGTGCATGCAGAGAGGCAACGAGACCCCCTCCCTACCCCACTGTGCACGCAGAGAGGCAGCGAGACCCCCTCCCTACCCCACTGTGCATGCAGAGAGGCAGCGGGACCCCCTCCCTCCCCCACTGTCCATGCAGAGAGGCAGTGATGCCCCCCTTCCTACCAACACCAATCACGTGTAGAGTGGCAGCGGGGATCACCCCACCCCACAGACAGCGGGCAGAGTGGTAACGGGACCCTCTCCCACCCAGCAACTATGTTCAGTGTCGGCCCCGCTCCCTTCAGGCTCCGCCCCTGTAGACCCCGCCACCTCATGCCACACTCCCTGGTACTGCACGGTGGGCATTGCCCAAGGGGCACCTACCTTTGCCCTCGACCTTGCCCAGTGTCCTCAATGGCCTTCAGTTCTCCCGGCGAGGTAATCATGACTCGTCCTCATACATGTGGCCAGCTATTTTCCTCACTGGACCCAACCTCTCCCGGTGGGGCTGCAAAGGCAAGTGTGGCGCACATTTCCATTCCAGGCTCACTAATTTCATTTAAATTTGTTTTAAAATAAATTGAAATAATTTATTCAGCCTCTTGCCGGAAATGGACAGGAAACTGAATCTGCTGTTTATGCATTGCTGGTGAACCATAGAACCATAGAAAATTACAGCTCAGAAACAGGCCTTTTGGCCCTTCTTGTCTGTGCCGAACCATTTTTTGCCGAGTCCCACTGACCTGCACTTGGACCATATCCCTCCACACCCCTCTCATCCATGAACCCGTCCAAGTTTTTCTTGAATGTTAAAAGCATTTACCACTTTATCCGGCAGCTCATTCCACACTCCCACCACTCTCTGCGTGAAGAAGCCCCCCCCTAATATTTTCTTTAAATTTTTCTCCTTTCACCCTTTACCCATGCCCTCTGGTTGTTTTCTCCCCGAGCATCAGCGGAAAAAGCCTGCTTGCATTCATTCTATCTATACCCATCAAAATCTTATACACCTCTATCAAATCTCCCCTCAATCTTCTACGCTCCAGGGAATAAAGTCCCAACCTATTCAATCTCTCTCTGTAACTCAGCTTCTCAAGTCTCGGCAACATCCTTGTGAACCTTCTCTGCACTCTTTCAACCTTATTCACATCCTTCCTGTAACTAGGTGACCAAAACTGTACACAATACTCCAAATTCGGCCTCACCAATGCCTTATATAACCTTACCATAACACTCCAACTTTAATACTCGATACTCCGATTTATAAAGGCCAATGTACCAAAGGCACTCTTTACGACCCTGTCCACCTATGATGTCACTTTTAGGGAATTCTGTACCTGTATTCCCAGATCCCTCTGTTCAACTGCACTCTTCAGAGTCCTACCATTTACCCTGTACGTTCTACTTTGGTTTGTCCTTCCAAAGTGCAATATCTCACACTTGTCTGCGTTAAATTTCATTTGCCATTTTTCAGCCCATTTTTCTAGTTGGTCCAAAACCCTCTGCAAGCTTTGAAAACCTTCCTCACTGTCCACTACACCTCCAATCTTTGTATCAGCAGCAAACGTGCTGATCCAATTTACCACATTATCATCCAGATCATTGATATAGATGACAAACAACAATGGACCCAGCACCGATCCCTGCGGCACACCACTAGTCACAGGCCTCCACTCAGAGAAGCAATCCTCCACAACCACTCTCTGGCTTCTTCCATTGAGCCAGTGTCTAATACAATTTACTACCTCCCCATGTATACCTAGCGACTGAACCTTCCTAACTAACCTCCCATGAGGGACCTTGTCAAAGGCCTTGCTGAAATCCAGGTGGACAACATCGACCGCCTTCCCTTCATCCACTTTCCTGGTAACCTCCTCGAAAAACTCTAATAGATTGGTCAAACATGACCTACCACGCACAAAGCCATGTTCTCTCTCCCTAATAAGTCCCTGTCTATCCAAATATTTGTAGATCCTATCCCTTATCACACCTTCCAATAACTTGCCCACCACCGACGTCAAACTTACTGGCCTATAATTTCCCGGATTTCTTTTGGAACCTTTTTGAAACAACGGAACAACATGAGCCACCCTCCAATCATCCGGCACCTCCCTCGTGAATACTGACATTTTAAATATGTCTGCCAGGGCCCCTGCAAGTTCAACACCAGCTTCCCTCATGGTCCGTGGGAATACCCAGTCCGGTCCTGGGGATTTATCCACTCTGATTTGCAAGAGGTGAGAAATGGGACGTGGACCTGAGTTCTAGGCTGTCACGCGGTTTTACTTGATCACCCAACCATCAATGGACAGGGAGTAGCTGTTATCCTGCCGCCCCCCCCCCCCACCGTGTGTGTGTTGCGTGTGTCTATATTGTCTGTACCAGTATGCATGTGTGCGTGTACGTGTTTGTGTGTGAGCAACAGAGTACCTGACGAGTGTTCCTAAGTGTGCGTTATTCTGGAGGGTTACAGTAATTTTGGTTCTTGAATTTGTGTGTGAGTGGGAGTGTCTAAAATCTGATTGCTTCTATCAACAAATGTGTGTATTAATGTATGTGCGTTTGGGTGTGTCTGAGTGTTTGTGTTCCTGTTGCTCTCGGAGTGCTTGTGGTGGTACAGGGGATAGCGTTGTTGCCTCACAGCACCAGAGGTCCTGGTTCAATTGCAGGCTTGGCCACTGTCTGTGCAGATTCAGCATGTTTTCCCCATGTCTGCGTGGGTTTCCTCCAGGTGCTCCAGTTTCCTCCCACGATCTGAAAGTTGTGCTGGTTGGGTGCATTGGCCGTGCTAAATTCTCCCTCAGTCTACCTGAACAGGCGCTGGAGTGTGGTGACTTGGGGATTTTTTTAGTAACTTCATTGCAATGTTCATGTTCGCATACTTGTGACACTGATGAATAAATTTCAAATTTAATGAAATATGTTCTTTCTCTGTGAGATCCTGCTGTGCAGATATGACCAATAAAATGGATTCTGCGGCCTGGTGATTGGGTGGGTGAACTGGTGTTATATGCAGAGGGTGAAAAGGATGCTGTCTCAATCTTTTACGCACGAAGGAAAGTCACAGCACTCAGAAGACATCCCAGCCCATAGACCCTGAGACAATTGTCAGTGGCAGAAAGAATTAATAACCGGATACAGAGATTCAACAAGAGCAGCAAACCCAGTACAGTAAATGACAAGAAAATCAATACAGTTAAACAGCCTTTCTAGAATTAGGAACTGGACACAGGGGACGGAACTTTCCAGCCTCACTCTTCCTGAAGCTGCAAAATCCCACCCGTGTTCAACAGACCTTCCCATTCTCCGCCCCTCGCCTGCTCCAATGCCTGTGGCGGTTGGGCCTGTTCAATTCCAGCCAGAGACTTACCCGGAACACCAACAATCGCCAGTAGGGGATAGTAAATACATTGAATCACGTGCAGTAGATATTGAATCCGATCAGCTGATGTCCACCAATAATCAGTAAACTGAGAAATCCAATAGAATAAACTCCTGTCCTTGGTTGGAACATTCCAGTTCATTGTTCCCAGATTCTGATCCATTGTTGGAAGATTCCAATCCATTGTTCCCAGATTCTGATCCATTGTTGGAACATTCCGGTTCATTGTTCCCAGATTCTGATCCATTGTTGGAAGATTCCAATCCAATGTTCCCAGATTCTGATCCATTGTTGGAACATTCCGGTTCATTGTTCCCAGATTCTGATCCATTGTTGGAAGATTCCAATCCATTGTTCCCAGATTCTGAACCATTGTTGGAACATTCCGGTTCATTGTTCCCAGATTCTGATCCATTGTTGGAAGATTCCAATCCATTGTTCCCAGATTCTGATCCATTGTTGGAACATTCCGCTTCATTGTTCTCAGATTCTAGAGGGCACAGGTTTAAGGTGAGAGGGGAGCGATAAAAAGTGTCCAGAGGGGCAATATTTTTCACACAGAGGGTGGTGAGGAACAAGCTGCCAGATGTAGGAGTAGAGGCGGGTCCAGTTTTGTCTTTTAAAAAGCATTTAGATAGTTACGTGGCTATCGAAGGATATGGGCCAAATGCGGGCAATTGGGGTTAGTTTATGACTTTAAAAAAAAGGGTGGCATGGACAAGTTGGGCCGAATGGCCTGTTTCCATGCTGTAAACCTCTATGACACTATGACGCTGTTCTGATCCATTGTTGGAAGACTCCAATCCATTGCTCCCAGATTCTGATCGCTCCTCTCCCTCCCTCTCGCTCCACAGCCGCTGATCTCTGTTGGTGTCGGAGTTGCCGCTCCCGCTGACTCAATGGGACAACACATTGAACGGAATCCCTTATTAATAGAAGAGGGGAATCCCTCCAGGCACACTAATCGGATCCATGGAGACTCACATCAATTCCAGTCACTAAACAAACAGCTTCACTTCACCCCCTTCAATCCAACACTTTTTATGCCCAACGGAGAACAGTTACAGCCTCGATGGGGTGTTGAGGGTCAGGGAGGTATGGAAAGTTGGAAATAATGTAGGGTCAATATTAATTCGATATAGTAGAGATCACTCTGCTAGCGATAATTTTGAGACGATGAGAATACAAAAGCAGGGGTGTACTGCTGAGGGTTCATAAGACCCTGGTCTGACCGCATTCACAATATTGTCAGCAATTTTGGTCCTCGTATCTAAGGAAGGATGTGCTGGCCTTGGAGAGGGTCCAGAGCAGGTTCACAAGAATGATCCGGGGAATGAAAGACTTGACGCATGAGGAGCGTCTGAGGACTGGGGGTCCATACTCGATGCAGTTTTGAAGTATGAGGAAGGGGATAACATTGAAACTTACAGAATAATGAAAGGCCTGGATAGAGTGCACTTGGGGAAGATGTTTCCATGAGTCGGGGAGATTTGGACCCGAGGGCACAGACTCAGAGGAAAGGGAAGGCCCTTTAGAAATGTGATGTGGAGATGGCGGTGTTGGACTGGGGTGTGCGCAGTAAGAAGTCTCACAACACCAGTTGCCCACTCACCTGATGAAGGAGCAGCGTTCCGAAAGTTCGTGATTCGAAATATACTTGTGGGACTTTAACCTGCTGTTGTGAGACTTCTTACTTCAGACCTGAGACGAGGAAGAATTTCTACAGCCAGAGGGTGGTGAATCTGTGGAATTCATTGCCACACAAGGCTGTGGAGGCCAGATCATTGAATGTATTTAATAAAGAGATAAATAGGTCCTTGACTGGTACAGCGATCAAGGGTTACGGGGAGTAAGCAAGAAAATGGGTTTGAGAAACTTATCAGCCAGAATTGAATGGTGGAACCGACTCGATGGGCCTAATGGTCGTGGTTTTGAGATGAAGTTAACGTCAATCAGGGTTGATACAGTCTGCTTAATCCAGGTTGTAGCAGATCTTATGTACAGCTCATGGACAGAACAATCTTAGTATAGGACTTCACACGGATCAATCTCTCAGCATTACGTACAGTACAGTCTTAGTCGAGTCATCAGATAGAACTATCGCTCAGTGCGATGGACAGTACAATCTGAGGCTTCAGACAGAACTATCTCTCAGTGTTATGTACAGTGCAATCTTTGGCTTCAGATAGAACTATCCCTCAGTGTTATGTACTGTACAATCTGAGGCTTCAAATAGAACTATCCCTCAGTGTTATGTACTGTACAATCTGAGGCTTCAAATAGAACTATCCCTCAGTGTTATGTGCAGTACAATCTGAGGCTTCAGATAGAACTATCTCTGTGTTATGTACAGTACAATCTGAGGCTTCAGATAGAACTATCCCTCAGTGTTATGTACAGTACAATCTGAGGCTTCAGATAGAACTATCCCTCAGTGTTACGTACTGTACAATCTGAGGTTTCAGATAGAACTATCTCTCAGTGTTATGTACAGAAGAACCTGATCAAGAAGATTCACATCAATCTTTCTCAGCATTTTCTGTTGTGAGGTTGTAAGGAGGCAATGTTGAGTTGAGGAGTGTGTGGGAGAAGGACACCGGGACACCTGAACAGAGTCAGCAGCACCTTGAGGAGAGTGTGAGAGCGGTACAGTGAGACACCAGGACAGACAGTCAGTACCTGGAGGAGAATGTGAGAGAGGGACACCGGGACAGACAGTCAGCTCCATGAGGAGAGTGTGAGAGGGTCACTGGGACACCGGGACAGACAGTCAGCACCTTGAGGAGAGTGTGAGACGGTCACTGGGACACCGGGACAGACAGTCAGCACCTTGAGAAGAGTGTGAGAGGGTCACTGGGACAGACCGTCAGCTTGTTGCACACATTGAAATTGGCCGGTACGATGTTGTGGGCATCACAGAGACGTGGCTGCAAGGGGATCAGGGCTGGCATCGAAATATCCAAGGATAGGTGTCTTATTGGAAGGACAGGCAGATGGGCAAAGGGGGCGGGATTGCATTGTTCGTAAGGAATGGCGTTAAATCAATAGCAAGAAGCGATACAGGATCAGAAGGCATAGAAACTCTGTGGGTAGAGTTGAGGAGAAACAATGGTAAAAAGACCCTGATGGGAGTTATGTACAGGCGTCCAAGCAGGAGTCAGGATGAGGGGCAGAAAATAAATCTGGATGTAGAGAAGGCACATAAAAAGGCAATATTACAATAATTATGGGGGACTTCAATATACAGGTGGCCTGGGAAAATCCGGTCGGTAGTGGGTCCCAAGAAAAGGATTTTGTTGAATGTCAAAGAGATGCTTTTTTGGAGCAGCTTGTGACAGAGCCAACTAGGGAAACGGGAATTCCGGAGTTGGTGATGTGTAATGAGGCAGATTTGATTAGGGAACTTAAGGTGAAGTGACCCTGAGAGAGCAGTGACCACAATATGATAGAATTTACCCTGCAGTTTGAGAGGGAGAAACTGGAATCAGATGCACGAATATGACAATTAAATAAAGGTAACTGCAAAGACATGAGGGAGGAGCTGGTCAGAGTTGATTGGAAAGGGAGCCGAGCAGGGGAGACGGTGGAACCGCACGTACAGGAGTTTTTTTTTTGGGGGGGGGACAAAGGCATGCACGCACCCCCATTCCTCTCCCTTAAAACATTGTGGGTAGTTCCTATGTGTCTCCTCCCGTTGGGGTCCCATCCCCCCTAGAATTCCCGGCTCAGTGAGCTCTACACACTTTCGTTGTATCCCTTGTTTAAAGTACCCAACATGTTCTTGCAGGGTACCCCCGATGTGTCAATAGTGAATAACTCTTGTGGGAGCCACCCTGGTGTTGCGATGAATAGGGAGTTTACTGATCGCGCTGAAGGGTAACAAGCGGTCCTATTCCCATAGATCTGGATGTGTGTTTTCAGGAATAGGTTTTCTTCCATGATTGGTGGTTCTGCTCCCCTAACCCCCATGTGTTGGAGCGTATTTACAATGGTCATGGTTATTATCAAATATGTCCCTATTCCCATATTGTTTTTTTTTTACAACATTGGTTCTGCTCCCCTAACCCCCATGTGTTGGAGCGTATTTACAATGGTCATGGTTATTATCAAATATGTCCCTATTCCCATATTGTTTTTTTTTTACAACAGTATTTTTACAGTTATAGTATATATACAGAAAATAAACAGGCAATCAAATTAAAAGTAGTTTGTTCCGACGTCTTGATAGTAGATCTGGTCCTGGTTCCTGGGGAATTTGAACGACCGAAAACGGTATCTTTAGTTTATTTGTCTTCATACAGCTTTAATTGGGTCCAATGTTTTCAGACCCCCTGTCCCCTTATATCTATGCAGGCACAGGTATCTCCGCTAATAATGACCTCGTAAGGTCCGTGCCATCTTGGGGCAAATCCTGGTTTTTCAGGAAGCACTTTTGTTAATACCCGGCTCCCGGCCTTTGGGACCTCTGGTAATATTTCTGAGTCCTCCTCTGTATCGACCTGTGCCTGATTAAAAATTACCGACGGGCGCATCCCCTTCAATTGGGTGCTAAGGTCTCGGATGTATTGACGGATCTTATCCTTTATCGGACCCACATCTGTCCAGCCTGTAATAATGTTTTCGGGTAAGTGCATTGCTCGCCCGGTCATCAGCTCGTATGGAGTCAAGCCGGTAGTTCGATTTGTGGTCGCCCTAAGCCTCATCAGAACTGCAGGTAGGACTTCTGTCCAATTTCTACCTGAGGATTGCATTGCTTTTGCCATGGTTACTTTTAGAGTCCGATTCATCCTCTCCACCATCCCGGAACTTTGTGGGTGATAGGGGATGTGAAATTTCTGTTTTATTCCTAATAGTTGGCAAATGTTTTTCATAACCTTTCCTGTGAAATGTGTTCCCTGGTCCGAATCAAATTGAATTGGCATCCCCCATCGGGGAATGACTTCTGCTGCCAATATCCTGGCTACCGTTAGGGCTGTACAATTGGTTGTGGGGAATGCTTCTACCCACCTGGTGAATTGATCTACTATTACCAGGCAGTATGTTTTCCCGTGAGAGGGGGGCAATGGTCCTATGAAGTCCATTTGTATCTGTTCCCAGGGTCCCTTTGGTCTGGGTTGGTGTCCCATCTTTACCTTTATGGGCTTCCCGGGGTTGTGCTGTGCACATATAGTGCATCTGCGGCAGTTTGCGGCCACATCCCGTCCCAATCCTTTCCACCACCACTCTCTCCCCAGGCTCTGTATCATTGCATCCCTGCCTGTATGGGGAAGTCCGTGGTGTAGTTCCAGTAATGTGTTCTGGATACATCCTGGTGCCAATACCCGGTCATCTTTTCTCCACACCCCGTCAGTCCCTTTAACTGCGCCCAGCTCCTCCCATCTATCTCGTTCTTGTTGGGGAATGTCCCCATGTAATTTCTGTATGTCAATTTCTTCCGGTTCTCCCACTATCGCTGCAAGGGGCAGGCTTTTAACGTCGCTGTTTTCTAGTGCTTGCTGTGCCGCTGTGTCTGCGGCTTGATTCCCTTTGAAATGAATCCACCCCAGGGTGTCCCTTGCGGGTTCCCGCTGGTGGGCTTTTATTTTAATTACTGCAGCCTCTGTAGGCTGTTCACTAGCTGCTAGCAGCGCCCTAATCTGCTGTTGGTGTTTAATGGGGGTACCTCCTGTAGTAATGAACCCCCTTCTCCCCCATGCGGGCATGTAATCATGGATAACACCAAACGCGTATTGGCTGTCTGTATACACATTTACTGTTTTCCCTGCTGCTAATCTTAAGGCTTGGGTGAGGGCAACTAATTCTGCTACCTGAGCGGACTGACCCCCGTCGATCCGTCCTGATTCTAGGGTTTCCAGGTTCTGGTCTACTACTGCCCACCCTGTCCTTGGTGATCCGGATACATATTTGCGGGACCCATCCACATAGAAGGTCTTATTTGCTGTTGGAAGGGGTTCGTCTCTAATCTTTCCTTCCTTGTTATCTTCGTCAATTTCTCCACAGCTGTGCGCTTCCCCAATGTCTAAAATCCCTTCCGCGGGGTTTTCTCCCGTGTCCCTAATGATGGTGACTGACTTGTTAGGTGGTAGGAGTGTGGCCTCCCACCTTGCCCTCCTTATATTTGAGACTGTTTTGAGTTTGCCCGTGTTTAGCGTTTCTACCAATGTATGTTTTGTGTGTAGCACAATATCTCCTGTCATGACAATGGGCTCACTTATCCTCACAGCCCATGCTGCACAATCTAGGGCGGCTATGCACCTGGGCATCCCGGTGACTACTGGTCCCTCAGCCGTTGAATAATACCCTACGGGTCTCTTTCTATCTCCATGAGTCTGTGCCACTACGGCAGAATAGAAGCCGTCCTGGTTGTCACAGAAGATGTGGAACTTCTTGCTTCCACCTGGCAGTCCCAGCCCTGGGGCTGAAGCTAACCTAGCTTTCAACGCTGCATATGCTGTCTCTTGCTCTTGTCCCCACTCTATACTTTCCAAGGCTGGCTTTCCTCCCTTCACTAGTCTCTGAATTGGCTCCGCGATTCTTGCGAAGTCAGGGATAAAACTCCTACTGTAATTGAATAGTCCTAAAACTGTTCGGACCCCTCTTACTGTAACTGGTCGCGGCATTTCTTTAATGGCGGTTTTGCGACCTGCGGGCATTTCTTTAATTCCCTGGGAAATTAGGTGTCCTAAGTACAGGACCTTGGGTTTTGCAATTTGTGCCTTCTGTGGGCTGACTTTCAGCCCGGCTTTTGCCAATCCTTCTAGTACTGCATACAGGGCTGCCTTGTGCCCTTCTTCTGTTTTGGACGCTATTAACACATCGTCCACATACTGGAGGACCGTATTGTCCTCATGCAATTTCACCCTACTCAGGATATCGCTCATTGTTCTGTGAAATATGGCAGGACTGTTATGAAATCCCTGTGGGAGGCGAGTCCATATACTGTTTCTCTCCCACAGTGAAGGCGAATTTGTTTTGGGATTCTGTGTCCAGTGGAAGGGACCAGAACCCATTTGCTATATCTAGCACCGTGAAAATTTTGTGGTCTTGTGCCAATCCGTTTAAAATAGCCGAGGGGTTTGCCTCAATGGGGTGTAATTTAGGTGTTACCTTGTCCAAACCTGTGTAATCGATGGTGAGCCTGTAGCTCCCGTCAGGTTTTATAACTGGCCATGTGGGGGAATTGGTGGTACTGGTGGTTTCCCTGAGGATTCCCTTTTCTATTAAACCCTTGACTATTTCTACCACTGCCCCTTGCGCTTCTCTCTTGATAGGGTATTGTCGGTGGGGCTTGTGTTCCGGTCCTGGGACTTTTATCGGTTCTGTGTCGGTTCGTCCGGTATCTAATTTCGTCCTCGCCCAGGCTTCGGGAATGGAAGCGCAGATGGCTCCGAACCCTTCTTTTTCCTGATCCCAATCTCGGGCCACGATGGTGGCTCCCCCAACCGTCCCCAGGTGGCGAGCTAATGTCCCTATTCCGGTCTTCCTACCGTCAGGTTGTGGCCAAATTAGTTTCCCTTTCCCACAATCTATCAGCACCTGGTATTCCCTCATTAAATCGTTCCCCATGATTGTGCCCTCATTATTCTGACAAACGTTGGAATATACTTGTGGTTGATTTCTACTAGTGTGGTTTCGCTAAGATAGGCGGGTATTCTCTCTCCCCCTACCCCGGTTATGTGTATTCTTTTGTTGGTCAGTGGCAGGGGTAGGTTTGTAATTGATATGGCTGCCCCCGTATCTACTAACATGTGGCATTCCCTACCCCCTACCAGGGCTTCTACATATATTCTCTCCCCCTCTTTCCTGTTTTGGATGGGAGCTACGGGTTGTGAGATTTCGAACAGTGTTGGTCGATAAGTGGGGTGGACGGACACCGGCTTCTGTCAGGATTCACTATCTTCTGTGGGCGTGGCTACACTAATCCTCTCTTGTCTCCCATCTCCCTGGTTTGGGGTCTCTTCTAGTCACCCGAGTGGATTCCGGGAATGTGGTGCCCCCGGGGTTGGTCTATAGTTGTCTTGGGGTCTCCCATGTTTCCCCCAACATGTTGCCTCGGTGTGCCCTGCCCTGTGGCAGTGGTCACAGCGGGGCCCGCCATTCTCGGGTTTCCTTTTGAATGGTGCTTCCCTGCAGAATCGAGCCGTATGCCCTGGCTGGCCACATGTGTAGCAGCTGAGCCCGGTTCTCCCCTTATCTTCGTTATGGGGGGTTCCAGTTCTCTCTCGTCTGGGCATTGCCTGGGCAACCTTCCCTTCGTTTATCCCGCTAGCCCACTCAACTAGCTCGTCATAGTCTTGCGATGCTATCACCCCCATCTTAAGGATTTCTTGGTGTACCTCTGATAGCCCGTCCTTGAATGCCTGGATAAAAGCCCTGTCTCTCCTATCCACATTGTCCTGTCCTGAACATTCCCCATATACCTGGAATAATCTCTCTCCAAATTCCCATGCACTTTCCCCCTGTCCTTGTATAGTATTTGTGATCCTGCTCCAATTAGTGGGGGAGTTCCCTAAGACCCGTTGGATTTCGGTCTTTAATAATGTAAAGGGTGCCCGCTGGTCATCTATCTCAGCCGTTGTAGCAATGGCATGTGTCCACCTTCCTCCATGATAGTCCTGTGCTGCTTGGGCCGCTGGCCCTCCTGCCACCAACCTCCATTTATCCGCTGGACAGGCTGCCCTGACCAGCTGGTGTATGTCCCTTAAATGTAACTGGTGTCCTACCCAGAGTGAATCTAATTCGCCCCAAAATCCCAGGTTTGCGCTTCTGGGTTTTAACTTCCCCAGGGATGCCATAATCTGCTGCCTTTCCCCTGGGGTAAAAGGCTTATAGGTTGCTTTCGGTTGTGCTAACGTCCCTCCTCTGGGTACTGGCGCTAAATTATAATTTTTTGTGTCTCCTTCTGATACTGGAGCGGTTGTATGTTTCTGCACTGACTCGTATGAACGCCGAGGGTCCGTTTCCTCTGATCTCTGCGTTTTCTCCGCAGTGTGGCTTCTGTGTTCTAATTCCCTCACTCTCTCCTGCAATACCTTAATTTGTTCTGTCTCTTTGTGTCTCTCCTCCATGGAGGCATTTACCTTCTCAATTAGTCCAGCTAACTGGGTCACTAACATGACTCCCATTCCTTTTGTTTTGTCCCGTTTAACTCCGTCTACCCCCTTTCTCTGATCTTCTAAAGTTTGTGATGCGTTCCCCCCGTTCCGTTTCATCTTTCCAACAATCGCTTCTCTGGCTAACAGATACTTAAAAATGAGAGCTACTGCAGTTTCTCCCTCAATAACGTGGTCTGCCATTTTTCTGTCTAGCAGTTCTGCAACCCCCGTATGCTGGTTCCAACAGTAAAAGTGCCCCAACTCTCTCTCTCTCTTATCTCCTGTCACTGATACTGCTCCAGCACCGTCTGTATTGCTGTAGGGTCTCGTAGTGGGGTCCCAGTGGGTCACTTCTCCTTTGCTCCCCCAACTATTCCTGACACCTCACGCTTGGTCTATTTTGTGTTGTCTTATTGGGATGTGTGCTGGTCTTTTAGTGGGTTTGTCGGCCCCTGTCCCCAGCCCCTTTAAGTACAACGCCTCCCGCTTGGCCACCACCTCCACTAGCAAGGTTCATCCGTTACCCCAAAAAGGGAGTCTCAGCTCCCTGGTACCCTGCTATGGACTGTGGTGTTCCCTACAGACGAACAAGGTTATCAAACTCCGCCCGGGTCCCTAATGGATTCTCCGTCGCCGTGTCTCTTGGTCAGGATGGATCGGGTCCCCTCTTCCTCAACACTTACACATATGTATCTGTTATCAAAGCCCCTGTTATAATTAGTAACTGTATCGACTCTGAGGTTGTTCGTCCCTTCAGAGTCTGTGTTGTTACCCGATTTACACTGTCCGTGCCTTGCACCCTGAGTGCCTGTGCCTCTTAGCGCCCACCCTCATAACCCAACCTTAGCGTGGGAGATTTCTCCTCTTAACGTCCAGTTTAGGGTGGGGCACCTTGAATCAAGCACTCCCTTGTCCTATTGCCTTGGCACAGACAGCGGTTTCGTTTACAATCCTGGGTTACTTACACCAATTAGTTCTGCATGCGGTTCTTATCTTTATATTAGTCTTAATTCCTTATTCCCGTTATCAAATACCCAAAACCTGTTACCCTTACCACTGGTAAAGTTACTTACCTTCTTCCACACGGTCGTTCTGACCTATACCTCTTTAGTGCAGAATTCTGTTTCAATTTTAAAAACTGAGGCAAGATTATACAGTTCAACAAGACAACAATATTTAAAACAGACAAACCCTAACCCTTAAAGGTACCTCACTTCGAACGGAGACTTGTACTCGCCCTTGACTGCTCTGGATTTTTACCAAATTCGTTTAAATTTGATCCCGGCTTCCAGACCGTGGCCACCCGTCAGAAGTCAGATATCAAATCCTGCCGACTACGCCATTTGTTGTCGGGAAAAATCCCTTGCACCAGTGCATTCAAGGAAGTCGAGTCGCAAGGCAATGTTCAAAGCGTTTTTCTTTATTGTACAATTACTGGGAACCCAGGGAGACCCCCTTAGCCAGCTTAGAAACAGTGCTTGGCCACGTTGATTTCAATAGTTATACATTTGCTCTGGATATTTATAGGAATCCAAATTCGAGGGGGAACATTTGCTCATACATTTTTACAATACTTATAAAGTGGCCTGTCTGGTCAGGAAGTTCCCTGAGAGACTTGTCAATTTGCATCTGTATGGTGTGTGTCCGTGTTAATGGGACTGCCTGTTCTTGCCCCGGTGTTTTAATGTGTTTCCCATTATCCTCTCGACGTGTCCCCTTATCTCAATCGATCTCGACTGTTTTGTGTCTGTATTCTATGCTTGTGAGATTAGGTGTTAATGTCATTTTGTCCTGCTGTTTGTAGGGGGATTTAATCTAATCTTTTATTCTTTTTATCCTAGTTTATTAAGTTTCTCTGCCTGCCTTGGCCATTTTATTCCTGTAATATTTTATTGACAGTCGGGTTATGCCATATAACCCACTCCAGGCCTTGACTCGCAGATATCCCGATCTTCTGGCCAAAGGCCGGTTTAAAATGCAGCTTCGTGCTGTTGCTGGGCAGAATAAGGAGCTTTTGTCGGCTTTGAAATTAAAGGTCTCCCAGCTGTGCAGATGGGGATTTAAACGAATGTCCATTCGGGTGTTCCCCTCTGCATTGTGGGCACGTTATGAATGGTGCAAATCAGTCCAATAAATGAATATGTTTAATGAGGTGAATATTGATGAGACAATAAAAATATGGCTTTTGGAAAATGGCTACTTCAGATCAGAAGCCTCAGATTTTACTGCACGTAGCACTGAGAGAAAGTTCTCCTGAAGCCTCAGATTGTACTGTACATAACACTGAGAGTTAGTTCTGTCTGAAGACTCAGATTGAACTGTACATAACACTGAGAGATAATTCTATCTGAAGCCTCAGATTGTACTGTACATAACACTGAGAGATAGTTCTTCTGAAGCCGCAGATTGTACTGTACATAACACTGAGAGTTAGTTCTGTCTGAAGCCTCAGATTGTACTGTACATAACACTGAGAGAAAGCTCTTCTGAAGCCTCAGATTGTACTGTACATAACACTGAGAGATAGTTCTATCTGATGACTCGAGCTAAGACTGTACTGTACGTCATGCTGAGAGTTTGATCCGTGTGAAGTCCTATACTAAGATTGTTCTGTCCATGAGCTGTACATAAGATCTGCTACAACCTGGATTAAGCAGACTGTATCAACCCTGATTGACGTTAACTTCATCTAAAAACCACGACCATGATACCCAGAAGACAATAAGATATAAGAGCAGAATGAGGCCATTGGGCCCGTCAAGCCGGCTCCACCATTCAATTCTGGCTGATAAGTTTCTCAAACCCATTCTCCTGCTTTCTCCCCGTAACCCTTGATCGCTGTACCAGTCAAGAACCTATTTATCTCTTTATTAAATACAGTCCATGATCTGGCCTCCACAGCCTTGTGTGGCAATGAATTCCACAGATTCACCACCCTCTGGCTGAAGAAATTCCTCCTCGTCTCAGTTCTGAAGTAAGAAGTCTCACAACAGCAGGTTAAAGTCCCACAGGTTTATTTGGAATCACGAGCTTCCGGAATGCTGCTCCTTCATCAGGTGAGTGGGAAACTGGTGTTGTGAGACTTCTTACTGCGCACACCCCAGTCCAACACCGCCATCTCCACATCACATTTCTATAGGGCCGTCCCTTTCCTCTGAGTCTGTGCCCTCGGGTCCAAGTCTCCCCGACTCATGGAAACATCTTCCCCAAGTGCACTCTATCCAGGCCTTTCATTATTCTGTAAGTTTCAATGTTATCCCCTTCCTCATACTTCCAAACTGCATCGAATATGGACCCCCAGTCCTCAGACGCTCCTCATGCGTCAAGTCTTTCATTCCCCGGATCATTCTTGTGAACCTGCTCTGGACCCTCTCCAAGGCCAGCACATCCTTCCTTAGATACGGGGACCAAAATTGCGAACAATATTCTGAATGCGGTCAGACCAGTGTCTTATAAACCCTCAGCAGTACACCCCTGCTTTTGTATTCTCGTCGTCTTGAAATTAACACTAGCAGAATGATCTCTGCTAAATCGAATTAATATTGACCCTACATTATTTCCAACTTTCCATACCTCCCTGAACCTCAACACCCCTTCGAGGCTGTAACTGTTCTACTTTGGATATCAAAACTGTTGGATTGAAGGGGGTTAAGTGAAGCTGTTTGTTTAGTGACTGGAATTGATGTGAGTCTCCATGGATCCGATTAGTGTGCCTGGAGGGATTCCCCTCTTCTATTAATGAAGGATTCCGTTCAATGTGTTGTCCCATTGAGTCAGCGGGAGCGGCAACTCCGACACCAACAGAGATCAGCGGCTGTGGAGAGAGAGGGAGGGAGAGGAGAGATCAGAATCTGGGAGCAATGGATTGGAATCTTCCAACAATGGATCAGAATCTGGGAACAATGGATTGGAATCTTCCAACAATGGATCAGAATCAGGGAACAATGAACCGGAATGTTCCAACCAAGGAGAGGAGTTTATTCTATTGGATTTCTCAGTTTACTGATGATGGATGGACATCAGCTGAGCGGATTCAATATCTACTGTATGTGATTGAATGTATTTACTATCCCCTCCTGGCGATTGTTGGTGTTCCGGGTAAGTCCCTGGCTGGAATTGTACCGGCCCGACCGCCACGGGAATCGGAGCAGGCGAGGGGCGGAGAATGGGAAGGTCTGTTGAACACGGGTGGGATTTTGCAGCTTCAGGAAGAGTGAGGCTGGAAAGTCCCGTCCCCTGTGTCCAGTTCCTAATTCTAGAAAGGCTGTTTAACTGTATTGATTTTCTTGTCATTTCCTGTACTGGATTTGCTGCTCTTGTTGAATCTCTGTGTCCGGTTATTAATTCTTTCAGCCACTGACAATTGTCTCAGGGTCTATGGGCTGGGATGTCTTCTGAGTGCTGTGACTTTCCATAGACATGGGACCTCAAACACTATTCCTTCGTGTGTAAAAGATTGAGACAGAATCCTTTTCACCCTCTGCATATAACACCAGTTCACCCACCCAATCACCAGGCCGCAGAATCAATTTTATTGGTCATATCTGCACAGCAGGATCTCACAGAGAGAGAACATGTTTCATTAAATTTGAAATTGATTCATCAGTGTCACAAGTATGCGAACATTAACATTGCAATGAAGTTACTGTAAAAATCGCCCAGTCACCACACTCCAGCGCCTGTTCAGGTACACTGAGGGAGAATTTAGCACGGCCAAGGCACCCAACCAGCACAACTAGTGGGAGGAAACTGGAGCACCCGGAGGAAACCCACGCAGACATGGGGAGAACATGCAGAATCTGCACAGACAGTGGCCAAGCCTGCAATTGAACCAGGACCTCTGGTGCTGTGAGGCAGCAACGTTACCCCCTGTGCCACCACAAGCTCTCTGAGAGCAACAGGAACACAAACACACAGACACACCCAAACACACATACATTAATACACACATTTGTTGATAGAAGCAATCAGATTGAGACACTCCCACTCACACACAAATTCAAGAACCAAAATTGGTGTAACATTCCAGAATAACACACACTTAGGAACACTCGTCAGGTACTCTTGCTCACACACAAACACGCACGCACACACATGCATACTGGTGCAGACAATATAGACACACGCAACACACACACGGTAGCGGGAGCGGCAGGATAACAGCTACTCCCTGTCCATTGATGGTGGGGTGATCAAGTAAAACCGCGTGACAGCCTGGAACTCAGGCCCACGTCCCATTTCTCACCTCTTGCAACCTTCACCGGCAATGGATAAACAGCGGATTCAGTCTCCTGCCCATTTCCGGCAAGAGGCTGAATAAATTATTTCAATTTATTTTAAAACAAATTTAAATGCAATTAGCGAGCCTGGGATGGAATGGTGCGCCACACTTGCCTTTGCAGCCTCACCGGGAGAGGTTGGGTCCGGTGAGGGAAACAGCTGGCCACATGTATGAGGACGAGTCATGATGACCTCGCCAGGAGAACTGAAGGCCATTGAGGACACCGGGCAAGGTCGAGGGCAAAGGTAGGTGCCCCTTGGGCAATGCCCACCGGGCAGTACCAGGGAGTGGCGCATGAGGTGGCGGGGTCTACAGGGGTGGAGCCTGAAGGTAACGGGGCCTACACTGAATGTAGTTGCTGGGTCGGAGAGGGTCCCGTTACCACTCTGCCCGCTGTCTGTGGGGTGGGGTGGTCCCCGCTGCCACTCTACACGTGATTGGTGTTGGTAGGAAGGGGGGGCATCACTGCCTCTCTGCATGTACAGTGGGGTAGGGAGGGGGTCTCGCTGCCTCTCTGCATGCACAGTGGGGTAGGGAGGGGGTCTCGCTGCCTGTCTGCATGCACAGTGGTGTAGGGAGGGGGTCTCGCTGCCTCTCTGCATGCACAGTGGGGTAGGGTGGGGGGATCCCGCTGCCTCTCTGCATGCACGGTGGGGTAGGGTGGAGGTCTCGCTGCCTCTCTGCATGCACAGTGGGGTAGGGAGGGGGTCTCGCTGCCTGTCTGCATGCACAGTGGGGTAGGGAGGGGGTCTTGCTGCCTCTCTGCATGCACAGTGGGGTAGAGTGGGGGTTCTCGCTGCCTCTCTGCATGCACAGTGGGGTAGGTTGGGGGGTCTCGCTGCCTCTCTGCATGCACAGTGGGGTACGGAGGGGTCTCGCTGCCTCTCTGCATGCACAGTGGGGTAGAGAGGGGGTCTCGCTCCGTAACATTGGATATACAGTGAAAAGTGTTGTTGCCTGAGTGCCATACAGACAAATCATACTGTACATAGAGAAGGAGAGAGTGCAGAATGTAATGTTGCAGTCATAGCTGGGATGTAGTAAAAGATCATCTGAATGAAATGTGGGTCCATTCAAAGGTCTGATGGCAGCAGAGAAGGTGTTCCAAAGTCGGCAGCATGGTGGCACAATGGTTAGCGCTGCTGTCTCACAGGAACCTGAGTTCGATTCCCGGCTTGGATCACTGTCTGTGTGGAATTTGCACATTCTACCCGTGTCGGCATGGGTTTGCTCTGGATGCTCCAGTTTTCACCCACAGTCCAAAATGTGCAGGTTAGGTTGATTGGCCATGTTAACTGCCCATTAGCGTCCTGGGATATGTATGTTTGGGGGATTAGCAGGGTACATATGTGGGACTTTGGGGATAGGGCCTGGGTGGGATTGTTGTAGGTGGAGGCTCGATGGGTCACATGGCCCCCTTCTGCACTGTAGTGATTCTATTATTCTATGAGTCGGTTGGTCCATGTCCTCACACGTTCTTTATCTTTTTCTCTGATGGAACAAGTGGTAAGAGTTGATGTCCGTGGTGCGCTATTCCTGAATTAGGCTGGTTGCTTTTATGAGGCAACGGGAAGTTTAGACAGAGTTCGTGAGTGGGAGGTTGGTGTGAGTGATGGACTGGTCTGCATTCACCAAGCTTTGAAGTTTCTCGCAGTCTTGGACAGAGCTGGAGCCATACCAAGCTCGAATGTTATTTATGGTGCATCTGTAAAAGTTGGTGAGAGTCGCAGCTGACATGCCAAATGTCCGTAAACCTCTGAGAAAATAGAGGCGTTCGGAGACTTTTTAATTATAGGGACGTCATGGAGGAACCAGGAAAGGTTTTTCGTGATGTGGACCCGAAAACGTGAAGCTCTCGACTATTTCAACTTCACCCCATTGATGTAGATCGGGGCATGTACTCCACTAGGATTCCAAAAGTCGATTTGCTTTGTTGACATTGAGGAAGAGCTTATTGTTGTCGCCCCAGTTCACCAGATTCTCTGTCTCTTCCTCCGACCCACTGCAGGTGTCATCAGCAAACTTGGAAATGGAGTTGGAGGGGAATTTGGCCACACAGTCACCAGTGTATAAGGAGTACAGTAAGGGGCTGAGGACGCAGCCTTACGGGGCACCGCTGTTCAGGATGATTGTGAAGGAGATGTTGTTGATTGTCCTTAATTTTGCTGTCTGCGGATTAGGAAGTTGAGGATCCAATTGCAGAGGCAGGAGCCAAGCTCAGGGCCACGGACGTTGGACATGAGTTTCGTAGGACTTATGGTGTTGCAGGCTGAGCTGTAGTTGATAAACACGAGTCTGTGTTCCAGGGTTCACTGTGGGGCCAGTGAGATGGCATTGTGGACCTGTTGTGGGATGTCGGTGAACTGTCGTGGATCCAGGCAATCTGGGAAGCCGGAACTGATTCATACCACGACTAACCTTTTGATGTATTTCATAATATTGGATATCAGAGTCACCGGACGATAGGCATTATGGCAACCTGCTTGGCTTTTCCTTTGGCACTGGCCTTTGTTTGAGTTTTACCTGGTGCAGAGATTGGCAACCTTCCTTCCGAGAGAGGACTGATGCAGCTGCACTGGTCCAGTAAACCATAGTGGGACAGCAGTAATCGCACTGAGTATTATGGACGATAGCGATTCGCTGAACCTTGAAGCTTTCTCCCACTCTTGAAAGCAAACACTGGAAGTTGTGATGTGTGCCAATCGTGTGTGAGATTACTATTTTTTGCTGTGTTGTGCTAACAGTGGCCACAATGCTGTGATCTCCTCTTCAGGGTACAGTTCTGTGTAAATATAATCGAGATTCTGTGCTGTCAAGGCATCAGGATCTCCCTCTGCCAATTGTTAGTATTGTCCAGAGGCAAGGGTCAAACCAGCCCTCTTTGGTACCAGCTGTGTTGCAGGGGTTGTCAGTAAACTGTCTGAGAGACGACAGATTACCATCTACAGGACTCCAGTCTGGATTTTCTGTCAGGGTTTACTCCCTCATCCTTGTAGCTGAGTGAGGGTCAATGTTGTGGACTTTCTGGAAAGCTCTCTCCCAAATGTATACCACTGTGTTGCTACCATGGAGCAGCACGGTGACACAGTGGTTAGCACTGCTGATTCACAGCGTCAGGGACCTGGGTTCAATTCCAGGCTTGGGTCACTGTCTGTGTGGAGTTTGGACCTTCTCCCCGTGTCTGTGTGGGTTTCCTCCGGATGCTCCACTTTCCTCTTACCCTGCAAAAGACGTGCTGGATATTTAAAAACAGATTTCAGTGATTTTATGTGTGTCCATTCCTTTTTAATTTCAACCCATCCTCAGTCCAAATGGTAACTTCTTTCCCTGAATCCTGTCTAATTTTATTCTTTATTTCCCTTCCTGACAGTGAACATAATCACAATTGTGACACTGATGAGCAGAAACTGTGGTCTGTCCAAATGTGTGACTCGTTACCTGGTGGCCATGTCAGCGGGGGATCTGCTGGTCGTTATCCTCGACCTGATATTCAGACACATTCCCATTCTTTATCGGGAACAGTTTGTTTTCCTGTACTGGGTCCCCGTGTGTAACATCCACGCCGTCCTGCTTTATGCAGCCACTGACTGTTCTGTCTGGTTCACCGTCACTTTCACCTTTGATCGATTTGTGGCCATTTGCTGCCCCAAGCTGAAGAGTAAATATTGCAGTGAGAAATCGGCGGCTGTGGTTCTGGGAACAGTGACGGTGCTGAGCTGTTTAAAGAACATTTTCTGGTATTTTATGTTATTAAATAAATATTGGCTGGTGAACACCCCCTGGTTTTGTAATTACACAATGGATGTTGTGGAATCTCCGGTCTGGGGAGCAATCGAGTTCCTCCACAACATTCTAACCCCGACTGTCCCGTTCGTCCTGATTCTGCTGCTCAACGTTTTCACCGTCAGACACATTTTAATGAGCAGCAGAGCCCGCAGGAGACTCCGGACTCACAGCAGTGGGGAGAATCCCAGAGACCCAGAGATGGAGAGTCGCAGGAAATCCATCATTTTACTGTTTGTTATCTCAGCCAATTTCATCTTCTTATGGTCGACATTAATGGTTTATTCTATATGGACTCGGATGCATGAATTGGGCTATCGGTCGGTATGGTTAGATAATTTTGTTCTGGAATTGGGCTTCATGCTGCAACTCACAAGTTGTTGTACAAACACTGCCATTTATGCTGTGACACAGACTCACTTCAGGCAGCAGCTAATAAATCTGCTGAAATATCCCCTGACTTCAATTCTTCAACTCATTAGATCCTGAGAGGAAACTACAACCACAAGACCCCTCAATCTTCCTATTGGACTTTCAAACTATAAATAACAAACGGCCTCACAGAGACAGAGAGTGCCAGATAAAGAGAGAGAGAGGGCAGCGAGAGCAAAAGTGAGAATGATACAGAGACGGGGATTGACAGAGAGAGGGAAGGGCATAAATACATGGAGCGTGACAGATTTTGAAGGAGTTTCTAACAGATACAGTGAAAGACAAAGAGAGAGGGAGAGACAGAGAGAGATAGACAGAAAGGACAGAGACAGATAGGGACTCTCACAGAGCGAGAAAAACAGGGACAGAGATTGGGGGAAATGGGGAGGGAGATGGACAGGGAATGAGAAAGGGAGACAGAGGGAGATAGATAGGAAGATGTAATGAGAGAGGGAGACTAAGACGGAAAGGGAGACAGAAAGGGAGGCAGAGAGAAACAGAGACGGAGACAGAGAGCGTCAGTGAATTTGAAAGAGTGAGACTGAATGAGTACAATGGACACAGCAAGAGCAAAAGACAGAGCGAGGTAGAGAGAGAGAAAGACAGAAATAAGAAAAGGGGGACAGAGAAGGAGAAGGAGGAGGAGAGTGAGACTGAGAGGGGGGAGGAGACACAGAAGAAGAGTGGAGAGAGAAGGTGAGTGAGGGAGATGCAGAGAGACAGTAAGAGACACAGAGAAACAGGCAGAGGGAGAGAGACAGAGAGACAGGGGGATACAGAGAGAGGGATGCACAGAAAGACAGAGAGAGAGACATACTTAATGACTTTAACGATAACCATCAGGTGGAGTTATTGGAATATGAGCTCCCTGTTTGAGACAGTTAATGCTGTCCAATCCGGGAGCACTGCAGACGTATATAATATGGTGTGTCTCGGTTACCGGAAGTCAGGGTGTGTACACTCTGGGTGTGGATGTGATGGCCTGGTGTTTTTATCACGACACTATTAATATAGAAACTCAGCTAAAGTTCTGTGCACCCGGGTTCGAACCCGTCACAGCAGATGGTGGAATTTGAATAAATATATCTGGAATTCAGTATCAGCTGGTGACCATAAAACCAGTGTCGATTTTCGGAAAAACATATCTGGTTCACCAATGTCCCAGGGAAGAAAATCTGTCGTCCTTATGTGGTCAGGACGAAATGTGACTCCAAGTGGTTGACACTTAATTGCCCTCTGAACATGGGGAACTGGGGATGGGGAATAAATGCTGGCCGGCCAGCGACACCCAAGTCCCAAGAGTGAATACAAATACTTTGTACTGGGAAATTTTAAACAAACGGTAAACTGTTTCTCACAGCTGGATAAATACCCAATCCCTCTGATCGAGGACTTAGCTTCAAAGCTGGCAGGAGGATTCTTGTTTCCAATTATGAACTGATTCACGTGCATTTATACTGACAGCGAGATGAGGTTTCCCAGCGAAATTCAACCATTCATACTCAGAGGAAGTTTAACATTTATAATGTGTCAAATGTAGGCTTACATTAACACTGCAATGAAGTTAACGTGAAAATCCCCTAGTCGCCACACACAGGTGCCTGCCCGGGTACACTGAGGGAGAATTGAGCATGGCCAACGCATCTATGATGTGGAGATGCCGGCGTTGGACTGGGGTAAACACAGTAAGAAGTTTAACAACACCAGGTTAAAGTCCAACAGGTTTATTTGGTAGCAAAAGCCACACAAGCTTTCGAGGCTCTGAGCCCCTTCTTCAGGTGAGTGGGAATTCTGTTCACAAACAGAACTTATAAGACACAGACTCAATTTACATGAATAATGGTTGGAATGCGAATACTTACAACTAATCCAGTCTTTAAGAAACAAAACAATGGGAGTGGAGAGAGCATCAAGACAGGCTAAAAAGATGTGTATTGTCTCCAGACAAGACAGCCAGTGAAACTCTGCAGGTCCACGCAACTGTGGGAGTTACAAATAGTGTGACATAAATTCTGATTCTAGGATCGCATGATAAAGACTCAGGAGGAAAAAAGCAGAAATATTTATGTGAAATAGTGTGACATAAACCCAATATCCCATATTGGGTTTATGTCACACTATTTCACATAAATATTTCTGCTTTTTTCCTCCTGAGTCTTTATCATGCGATCCTAGAATCAGAATTTATGTCACACTATTTGTAACTCCCACAGTTGCGTGGACCTGCAGAGTTTCACTGGCTGTCTTGTCTGGAGACAATACACATCTTTTTAGCCTGTCTTGATGCTCTCTCCACTCCCATTGTTTTGTTTCTTAAAGACTGGATTAGTTGTAAGTATTCGCATTCCAACCATTATTCATGTAAATTGAGTCTGTGTCTTATAAGTTCTGTTTGTGAACAGAATTCCCACTCACCTGAAGAAGGGGCTCAGAGCCTCGAAAGCTTGTGTGGCTTTTGCTACCAAATAAACCTGTTGGACTTTAACCTGGTGTTGTTAAACTTCTTACAACGCATCTAACCAGCTCGTCTTTCAGACTGCGGGAGAAAACCGGAGTAACCAGAGTAAACCCATGCAGATACGGTGAGAATGTGCAGACTCCGCACAGTGACCCAAACCAGGAACTGAACCCAGGTCTCTGGTGTTATGAGGCAGCAGCGCTAACCACTGTGACACCTCGTCAATGGTGACAGTTCGGGGAAAGAAATTCCAGATGTGACTCAGCCTCCTGGATAATGGTAGGCGGACAGTAATAAAGCCCACAGCTGGATATGGGCGGTGCAGCCCATAACGTTGGCCCATATCCAGCTGTGGGCTTTATTACTGTCCGCCTACCATTATCCAGGAGGCTGAGTCACTGACGCCAATGCCTTGAATTGGCTACGATTAACAGACACTTGTCGTACCCACAATGGAAGAGATGGTAATCATGAACCTTTTCACAACTCTCCCAGTGGCTGCCAATAATATTCGGCTGTGGAGGCAAAATTACCCATTCCTGAATGAATTGAAGCAGCGAGTGCTGATGGGGGAATCCAAAAGGCCATTACAGCCTGAATTGCACCCATATTGGATTGGCAGAGAGCAGCTGACTGTGGAAGATGGCACACGCCGATGGGGTTCAAGAGTGTCATCCTGAGCCAGGGTCACCATCCCATGGTGAACCTTACCATGGCCACCCAGGAGTGGCAAACTGAAGATCCTCTAAGTTGCCCTGTTGGTGGCCAGGTATGGGGACGGATATTTGCGCGTGGGTCAGTGTTGGCAAGATCAACAAGGGCAGAACTATCACCAGTCACTACTCTTCACACTTGGGAATGGCCAGGACGGCCATAGACGTGGCTGCACATGGACAGTGCCGGTCCGTTCATGGGGTCTATGTTTCTGGTAATGGTAGATGCTGATTCAAAATGTATGGCCGTACACAGGGTGAGTTACTCAAACACAAGGACAAGAGTGGAGAAACTTCACACCTCTTTCTTGACATCCGGGATCCCGGAAATGTTAGTTTCTGAAAATGGACCACCGTTCATCAGCCAGGAATTTGTGCATTAGAGGAAGTTGAACAGAAATTAACATGTTAGGACAGTGTCATATTACCCATCATCCAACGGCCTGGCAGAAAGAGCGGCCCAAACAGTAAAAGCAGGTTCAAAAAATCATCCCACAGCGTCCTTGGACACCAAACCATCCAGATTCATCTTCAATTACAGGACGTCACCTCCCCAACACCCCCCCCCCACCCTCCCACACCCCACCCCCGCCCCCCCACCCCCGCCCCCCATCCCCGCCCCAACCCCCCCACCCCCCCACCCCCACCCCCCCTCTCCCCCCACCTCCCAACCCCCCCGCCCCCACCCCCACCCCTCCCCCTACCCCCAACCCCCCCACCAACCCCCCACCCCCTTCCAGAGGGAACAGATTCTCCCTGTCCAATCTATCATCTTGAAAAAAACATTTTACACACGAGACAAATGACAATGACTTCCCCGTGCTGCAGCGCAAGAACTGGTGTCCATGTGGTCACGTCCCAGAGAACAGGGACTGCGGACAATGGACAGCAATGGGATTCCTCACCTCCGACTATTGACCTTAAGAAGTTTTTATGCTTGAAGCATATTTCACCATTGTTGGTCGTTTCAAAATCAGTTGTTTTAGTGTGACTATCTTTATGTAGTTTGAATTAATGGCATTACATATTGTAGCTGAATTAACAAAAGCCATTTTCAGAAAAAAAACGACGCCTGCCATATTGGGAAGCAGACAGATTAGTTCAACAGACAGCCTTAATTGTGGAACAGTTAAAGGATAACTAATTCATTAAAAGATGTGTTAGGTTGGTATGGTGATCATATCCTCCGCTCCAGAAACATCCCTTCCTCTTTTGAGTTTAAAGCCCTCTCTCCTTCCCTAGTTATGTAGTTTGCAAGAACGTTGCTGGCAGCAGGTTCAGATGTAGATCATCCCAACGGTACAGCCCCCACTTTCTCCAGAACTGATTTTAATGTCCCACAAGCTGAAACTTACCTCTTCCACCAGTCTTTCAAACCATGTATTCATTCCTCGAATGTGATGTGCGCTATGCCAATTTGCACGTGGCTGAGGTAATCATCTCCTGATTATAACCTTGTGTGTTCTGTTGTTTAATTCAGTGTCTATTTCTTGATAATGTCTGTGCAGAAGCTGCTACTTCATTCTACCTATGTCATTGGTACCGACATGGTCCACAACAATGGGATCCTCCTCACAACCACGGTCATCTCCAGCCAGATGTCCTGAACTCTGGCATGGGGCAGGCAACACAGTCAACTGCACTCTGACTCCTTGTTACAGAGAAAATTGTCAATCCCTCTGATGAAGGAGCAGCACTCCGAAAGCTCGTGCTACCAAATAAATCTGTTGGACTTTAACCTGGTGTTGTGAGACTTCTTACGTTGCCGAGCCCAGTCCAATGCCGGCATCTTCACATCATCAATCCCTCTCACTATACTGTCACTTCCTCCCACTAATTTACTCTGTGTCTCTCCCATCCCAACCCCTCACCTCCCCCCACGGCCCACTGAACAGCTTCCTATACCACAGTGCCACGGTCAGTCAGATCATGTGTTTCCAACTGACGCACATGTTAGACCGCTTATCGGCTCTGGAGCGGCGGATGAATTCACTTTGGAGCATCCACGATGCTGAGGAAGCCGTGGATATCATGCTCAGTGAGTTGGTCACAACGCAGGTAACAGTTACTGAGGGAGATAGAGAATGGGTGACCACCAGACAGAGGAAGAGTAGGAAGGCAGTGTCGGGGTCCCCTGCAATCATCTCCCTCCAAAACAGATATACCATTTTGGATACTGTTGGGGGAGATGACTCACCGGTGGAAGGTGGCAGCAGCCAGGTTCGTGGCACCATGGCTGGCTCTGCAGGACAGGAGAGCAGGAAAAAGAGTGGCAGAGCTATAATGATAGGGGACTCAATTGTAAGGGGAATCGACAGGTGATTCTGTGGATGCAAACAAGACTCCAGGATGGTATGTTGCCTCCCTGGTGCAAGGGTCAAGGGTGTCTCGGAGCAGCTGCAGGACATTCTGGAGGGGGGAGGGCGAACAACCAGCTGTCCTGGGGCATATAGGCACCAACACTATAGGTAAAAATGGGATGAAGTCCTACAAGCTGAATTTAAGGAGTTAGGAGTTAAACTAAAATGGAGGACCTCAAAGGTAGTAATCTCAGAATTACTGCCAGTGCCACGTGTTAGTCAGAGTAGGAATGTCAGGATAGCCAAGGTGAATACGTGGCTTGAGAGATGGTGCAAGATGGAGGGATTCAAATTCCTGGGACATTGGAACCGGTTCTGAAGGAGATGGGACCAGTACAAAACAGACGGTCTGCACCTGGGCAGGACTGGAACCAATGTCCTGAGGGGAGTGTTTGCGAGTGCTGCTGGGGAGGGTTTAAATTAATGTTGCAGGGGATGGGGACCGATGCAGGAAGTCAGAGGGAAGTAAAGTGGGGACAGAAACTAAAGGCAGCAAAAGGAAAAGTGGAAGACAGAAAAACCGAAGACAAAAATCAAAAAGGGCCAGAGTACAGAGTACAGAGACTGTGGAGAACTCAGTGAATGGGTCCAGTAAAGGGCCAGAGTAATGAGTACAGAGACTGTGGAGAACTCAGTGAATGGTTCCAGGAAAGGGCCAGAGTACAGAGACTGTGGAGAACTCAGTGAATGGGTCCAGTAAAGGGGCAGAGTACAGAGTACAGAGACTGTGGAGAACTCAGTGAATGGCTCCAGTAAAGGGCCAGAGTACAGTGTACAGAGAATGTGGAGAACTCAGTGAATGGGTCCAGTAAAGGGCCAGAGTACAGGGTACAGAGACTGTGGAGAACTCAGTGAATGTGTCCAGTAAAGGGCCAGAGTACAGAGTAGAGAGACTGTGGAGAACTCAGTGAATGGGTCCAGTAAAGGGCCAGAGTACAGAGTACAAAGACTGTGGTGAACTCAGTGAATGCCTTCAGTAAGCCAGAGTACAGAGTACTGTGGTAAACCACTGTGAGCTTATTGCCTGTGTGTGTGTGACATGCCTGGGCATGCCCCTGCCGACCCTGCCTGGGACTCCTCCCCCCCTGGTCCAGGTTTCAAGGTGACTGCTCCCCACCCCCTGCCTCAGCCTCTGGACCAGTTCATCAGCATGGGTGCGCTCCAAGTCTTTTGCGAATAAAAGCCTATTTGTTCTTGAATACAAACTAGTCTTTGCTCGATTGATAGTGCATGAATTTTATTAGCAAAAGTTTTGGGATGGAGCAGACACTAAAACCCGACAGACTCGAAGTGGATCCTCAAGCTGTCGGAGCCTCCAACAGCTTCGATCACTGGCTGCACTGTTTCGAAACTTTCCTCACCGCCCCCGCCTCCGTCGTCCGGACCGAAACTGACAAGCTCCATGTGCCCCACGCCCGGAGAAGCGATCAAGTATTCTCGATGATTAGAGACGCTGAAACATACAACGATGCGAACGAACTTTTAAAAGGCCAGTACAACAAACAGTCTAATGAAATCAACGCCAGACATATTCTGGCTACTCGCAGACAACAGCCGGGAGATTCAGGCGATCAATTCCTGTGTGCGTTGCGAGCACTTGGCAGGGCCTGCAACTGCAAGGCCGTAACAGCCACCCAAAACACTGAGGAGTGAATCAGAGATGCCGATGTCACGGGTATCAGGTCAAACGATATCCGACAACGACTGCTGGAACAGGGTGGGCTGGACCTACAAAGGACTGTGGCGCTTGCCGACTCGTTAGAGGTGGCCTTCCGTAATCTCGAGGCCTACACCCCCGACCACGGGGGCACATCGTCGACCCCGCGGTCGCCGCCACCTCTGTGCTCGGGACGGCCTCAGGCCTACGCCACGCCACGTCCCACCAATGACCCGACCGCTGCGGCAGTCTCCGGAGGCCCAAAGGGCTACTTCTGCGGCCTGGGGAAGCACCCCCGACAATGCTGCCCGACGAAGGATGCGATCTACTCCGAGTGTGGAAAGAAGGGCCATTACGTAAAGGTATGCAGGGCAAAATCGATCTCCAAGCCCAGTAGCGCCGCGTGCGACCCGCGGGGGCCGCCATCTTGGACGCCATCAGCCGCGTGGGGGGCCATGCAGGCCGCCATCTTGGATGCCATCAGCTGCGTGTGAGCCGTGTGCGCCGCCATCTTGGGCGCCGTCAGCCGCGTCATAAAATCAATGTTGGCTTCGGTTACGCTGCACCAATCCAGGCCTCACCAACTCGCCAGGTCCATGACGGACATCGAGGTAAATGGTTTTTGCGCGATTAATCCACTCGGGAGGCTAGATCGTACCCGGGAAAAAAGGCTTTTATTCGCAACAAGATTAGAGAATACTGCTTAACAATACCATCCCAGGCGAAGGGTCACTAGGAAGTAGCAGTGACCTTTATTCTCCTATAAGAAGGCGGAGCCAACCGGAGTGTACCACAGAACAATGCTAACAGGTGGAACACCCCAACCCTAACCCCAACAGTAACAAGAGTAACATATGTACAAGTACCCACAGTGGTAACCATCTATGGTTCAGCACAATGGTCGCATTACAAACTGTTTATTTGACTGTGGGAGTACGGAGAGCTTTATTCACCCGAACACAGTGAGTCGCTACGCCCTTTCAGTACTGCCAGTGAAGCAAAAGATCTCCATGGCTTCAAAGTCCCACTCGGTGGATGTCCTCGGGTACTGCGTGGCGGCCCTGACTGTACGGGGCACAGTGTACAAATGTAACCCCCTGCTGACCACTATATGGGGCTGCTATTTAAATATTCAATCAACAGGATCCCGAATTCCTAGCGGTTGATGTTGATTTTGCTAATTCCCTGTTTACCCATAAATGTCAGTGAGGACTGTACAGTGAGGACTGTTACCCACTGTAATCGGGATATCAAAAATAAATTTAATAACACATATAATTAACAGACATAAAACAGTGAGCTCTGATCTATAACCGTTGGTGCACATATGGGGAAACTCAGTTGGATTGTATAGTCCCCACCAGTTACTCACGACACCCACACGCAGTCCAGAAGAGACACACGTGTGGAAGATGATGCCGCAGGAGGCAGAGGTGCCACGAGCTATCCGTGCAGCAACGTAGGTCGAATGCGCTGAAGGCTGTCCTCCTCGGCAGTAATGAAAAGAACAGGCAGGGGAACGCCTGGCTGCCTCTCACTCCAAACCGAATTCTCATTGCCTGGGAAAAGCTCTCTCTCTGCTTTTCTCCCTCTTCAGCTCTGCCTTACTCCACAGCTGCTTCACTTCCTGGCGCCTTTTTTTCCTCCCGCCCCCAGAGCAATCCCATTGGCCCAGCCCATATCACTAAACCAACAGCATCCTGTTCACAGCACCCGCCCGGCAAACAGGACACTGAAACCCACAAGGGACAAAGAACACTGGTAAACGTCTTCCCCACAAATCTTCCTCAGTCCCTTACATATAAAAGTTGGGGTCTGATGTTGCAGATGTATAGAACGTTGGTTCGCCTGCATTTGGAATGCTGTGCCCAGTTCTGGTCGCTACACTACCAGAAGGACGTGGAGGCTTTAGAGAGAGTGCAGAGGAGGTTTACCAGGATGTTGCCTGGTATAGAGGGGCTTAGTTATGAGGAGAGATTGGGTAAACTGGGGTTGTTCTCCCTGGAAAGACGGAGGATGAGGGGAGACATAATAGAGGTGTATACAATTATGAAAGGCATAGATAGGGTGAACTGTGGGAAGCCTTTCCCCAGGTCGGTGGTTACGTTCACGAGGGGTCATAGGTTCAAGGTGAGGGGGGGGGGAGGTTTAACACAGATATCAGAAGGACATATTTTACACAGAGGGTGGTGGGGGCCTGGAATGCGCTGCCAGGCAAGCTGGTGGAGGCGGACACACTGGGAACGTTTAAGACTTATCTAGACAGCCATATGAACAGAGTGGGAATGGAGGGATACAAAAGAATGGTCTAGTTTGGACCAGGGAGTGCCACGGGCTTGGAGGGCCGAAGGACATGTTCCTGTGCTGTATTGTTCTTTGTTCTTGTTCTACCCTTCACAAAACTGTGTTGACTCTCCCTAATCAAATTATTCCTTTCTCGATGATTATAAATCCTATCTCTTATAATCCTTTCCAAAACTTTGCCTGGAACAAAAGTAATGCTCACCGGTCTATCATTACCAGGGTTATCTCTACTCCCCTTCTTGAACAAGGGGAAAACATTTGCTATCCCACCCGGCCCAGGGAATGTATCTATTTTCACACTTTCCAGAATTGCTAACACCTCCTCTTTATGAACCTCAATGCCGTCTCGTCCAATCGCCTGTACCTCAGTACTCCCCTCGACAACATTGTCTTTTTCCTTTGTGAACACTGATGAAAAATATTCATTTTACACCTCTCGTATCTCTTCAGGCTCCACGCACAACTTCCCACGACTGTCCTTGACTGGCCCCAATCTTACCCTAGTCATTCTTTTATTTCTGACATACCTATAGAAAGCTTTAGGATTTTCCTTGATCCTACCTATAGAATCACCATCCTATAGATTACCTATAGATACGTCGCCGGGTCCGGATGGGATGTCACGCAGGTTACTGTGGGAGGCGAGGGAAGAGATTGCAGAACCTCTGGTGATGATCTTTGCGTCGTCAATGGAGACAGGAGAGGTGCCGGAGGATTGGAGGATTGCGGATGTGGTTCCTATTTTCAAGAAGGTGAATAGGGATAGCCCAGGTAATTACCGACTGGTGAGTCTAACCTCAGTGGTTGGTAACCTGATGGAGAAGATCCTGAGGGACAGGATATATGAGCATTTAGAGAGGTTTAGTATGCTCAAGAATACTCAGCATGGCTTTGTCAAGGGCAGATCGTGCCTTACGAGCCTGGTGGACTCCTTCGAAAATGTGACTAAACACATTGACGAAGGGAAGGCAGCAGATGTGGTTTATATGGATTTTAGCAAGGCGTTCAATAAGGTCCCCCATGCAAGGCTTCTAGAAAAAGTGAGAGGGCATGGGATCCAAGGGGCTGCTGCCCGGTAGATCCAGAACTGGCTTGCCCAAAGGAAGTCATGATGTGGAGATGCCGGCGTTGGACTGGGGTAAACACAGTAAGAAGTCTAACAACACCAGGTTAAAGTCCAACCCAGCTTGGAGCTCCGAAAGCTTGTGTGGCTTTTGCTACCAAATAAACCTGTTGGACTTTAACCTGGTGTTCTTAAACTTCTTACAGTGTTTGCCCAAAGGAGGCAGAGAGTGGGTATAGATGGGTCTTTTTCCAAATGGAGGTCGGTCACCAGTGGAGTGCCCCAGGGATCTGTTCTGGGACCCTTGCTGTTTGTCATTTTCATAAATGATCTGGATGAGGAAGTGGAGGGATGGGTTGTTAAGTTTGCCGACGACACGAAGGTTGGTGGGGTTGTGGATAGTCTGGAGGGATGTCAGAAGTTACAGAGGGACATAGGTAGGATGCAAGACTGGGCGGAGAAGTGGCAGATGGACTTCAACCCAAACTGCGAATACATCTTCCCTCAGAACATCTACCTCTTCCAGCCGATCAGCCTGTATCACACTCTCATCCTCAAAAACATGGCCCTTCTCCTTGGTGAACACTGAAGATAAGTATTCATTCATCGCCTCTCCTATCTCTTCTGACTCCATGCACAAGTTCCCACTACTGTCCTTGACCGGCCCTAACCTCACCCTGGTCATTCTTTTATTCCTCACAAAAGAGTAAGAAGCCTTGGGGTTTTCCTTGATCCAATCCGCCAAGGACTTCTCATGCCCCCTCCTAGCTCTCCTCAGCACTTTTTTTTTAGCTCATTCCTTGCTACCTTGTAACCCTCAAGCCACCGAACTGAACCTTGTTTTCTCATCCTTACATACACTTCCTTTTTCCTCTTGACAAGACATTCAACCTCTTTTGTGAACCATGGTTCCCTCACTCGGCCATTTCCTCCCTGCCTGACAGGGACATACCTATCAAGGACACGCAGTATTTGTTCCTTGAACAAGCTCCACTTTTCATTTGTGCCTTTCCCTGACAGTGTCTGATCCCATCTTATGCTCCCTAATTCTTGCCTCATCGCATCATAATTACCCCTCCCCCAATGATCAACCTTGCCCTGCTGTACGGCCCTATCCCTCTCCATTGCAATAATGAAAGACACCGAATTGTGGTCACTATCTTCAAAGTGCTCTCCCATAAACAAATCTAACACTTGTCCCGGTTCATTTCCCAGTACCAAATCCAATGTGGTACCACCTCTTGTCGGCCTATCCACATATTGTGTCAGGAAACCCTCCTGCACACACTGTACAAAAACTGCCCCATCCGAATCATTCGACCTATAAATGTTCCAATCAATATTTGGAAAGTTAAAGTCACACATGACAACTACCCTGTGACCTCCACACCTATCCATAATCTGCTTTGCAATTTCTTCCTCCACATCTCTATTACTATTTGGGATTCTATAGTAAACTCCTAACAACGTGACCGCTCCTTTCCTATTTCTAACTTCAGCCCATGTTACCTCAGTGTGCAGATCCCCCTCGAAGTGCCTTTCTGCAACTGTTAAATTATCCTTGATTAACAATGCTTCTCCTCCACCTCTTTTACCACCTTCCCTACTCTTACTGAAACATCTATACCCTGGACCTTCCAACAACCATTCCTGTCCCTGTTCTAACCATGTCTCCGTAATGGCCACAACATCGTCGTCCCAAGCACCAATCCACGCTCCAAGTTCACCTACCTTATTCTGAATGCTCCTTGCATTGAAGTAGACACACTTCAACCCACCTTCCTGTCTGCCGGTACACTCCTGCGACCTTGCTCCCCTCCTCAGTACCTCACTGCACTCAACACTGGCCTCTGGACTACAGCTCCTTTTCCCATCCCCCTCACAAATTAGTTTTAAACCCCCGAAGAGCCGTAGCAAATTTCCCTCCCAGGATATTGGTGTCCCTCTGGTTCAGGTGCAAACCATCCTGTTTGTCCAGGTCCCACCTTCACCAGAATATGCTCCAATCACCCACATAACTGAAACCCTCCCTCCTACACCATCCCTGCAGCCACGATTTGGAAGAACGAAATGAAGGCACTGTTGCTAAGTTTGCAGATGATACAAAGATATGTAGACGGACAGGTAGTATTGAGGAGGCGGGGGTTGGGGAGGAGGGGTGCTGCAGATGGACTTGGACAGGTTAGGAGAGTGGGCAAAGACGTGGCAGATGGAATACAATGAGGAAAAGTTTGAGGTTGTGCACTTTGGAAGGAGGAATGGAGGCGTAGACTGTTTTCTAAATGGGGGAATGCTCAGAAAATCAGATGCTCAAAGGAATTTGGGAGTCCTTGTTCAAGATTCTCTAAAGCTTAACGTGCAGGTTCAGTTGGCAGTAAGGAAGGCAAATGGAATGCTGGCATTCATGTCGCGAGGGCTATAATACAAGAGCAGGGATGTACTTCTGAGGCTGTAGAAGACTCTGGTCAGACCCCATTTGGAGTATTGTGAGCAGTTTTGGGCCCTGTATCGAAAGGATAGATGTGCTGGCCTTGGAAAGGGTCCAGAGGAGATTTACAACAATGATCCCTGGAATGAACAGCTTGCCATTGAGGACTCTGGGTCTGTACTCGTTGGAGTTTAGAAAGATGAGGGGGGATCTCATTGAAACTTACAGGATGCTGTGAGGCCTGGATAGAGTGAACGTGGAGAGGATGTTTCCACGAGTAGGAAAAGCTAGAACGAGAGGGCACAACCTCAGACTAAAGGGACGATCCTTTAAAACAGAGATGAGGAGGAATTTCTTCAGCCAGAGAGTGGTGTATCCATGGACCTCCATGCCTGCAGAAGGCTGTGGACGCCTGGTCATTGAATGTCTTTAAGACAGAGATAGATAGGTTCTTGATTAATAAGGGGATCAGGGGTTATGGGGAAAAGGCAGGAGAATGGGGATGAGAAAAATATCAGCCATGATTGAATGGCGGAGCAGACTCGATGGGCCGAGTGGCCTCATTCTGCTCCTATGTCTTATGGTACGGGGAGTAAAGGATACAGGCGGTCATAAGGAACATTTGGAATATGTTCAGAGTTTTTGGGGATTTTGGGGTAGTGTTTTGGGGGCAGGTTTGGGTGGTGAGGGCAGGTTAGGCTGTTTGTGTGAGGGATGTGGGAGTGATCTCCCCGGTTTCAAATCCTCCCCGGGTTTCCACCCCACCTGTCTTCAAATTATCATCAGTTGTGCAGCCTTATCTGGTTCAGAACATCTCCAGGTTCATATCCCACACCAAAAACAGTCAATCAACCTGTCCAACCAATCACAAGGTTCAGACACACTCCAGGTTCAGTCACGCACCAGGTTCAGACACACTCCAGGTTCAGACACACTCCAGGTTCAGACACACTCCAGGTTCAGACACACTCCAGGTTCAGGCCCGCACCAGGTTCAGACACACTCCAGGTTCAGACACACTGCAGGTTCAGACACACTCCAGGTTCAGGCCCGCACCAGGTTCAGACACACTCCAGGTTCAGACACACTCCAGGCTCAGACACATTCCAGGTTCAGACACACTCCAGCTTCAGACACACTCCAGGTTCAGGCCCGCACCAGGTTCAGACACACTCCAGGTTCAGACACACTCCAGGTTCAGACACACTCCAGGTTCAGACACACTCCAGGTTCAGGCCCGCACCACGTTCAGACACACTCCAGGTTCAGACACACTCCAGGTTCAGACACACTCCAGATTCAGGCCCGCACCAGGTTCAGACACACTCCAGGTTCAGACACACTCCAGCTTCAGACACACTCCAGATTCAGGCCCGCACCAGGTTCAGACACACTCCAGGTTCAGTCACGCACCAGGTTCAGACAGACTCTAGGTTCAGACACACTCCAGGTTCAGACACACTCCAGGTTCAGGCCCGCACCAGGTTCAGACACACTCCAGGTTCAGACACACTCCAGGTTCAGACACACTCCAGGTTCAGACACACTCCAGGTTCAGACACACTCCAGGTTCAGACACACTCCAGGTTCAGACACACTCCAGGTTCAGACACACTCCAGGTTCAGACACACTCCAGGTTCAGGCCCGCACCAGGTTCAGACACACTCCAGGTTCAGACACACTCCAGGTTCAGACACACTCCAGGTTCAGACACACTCCAGGTTCGGGCCCGCACCAGGTTCAGACACACTCCAGGTTCAGACACACTCCAGGTTCAGACACACTCCAGGCTCAGACACACTCCAGATTCAGGCCCGCACCAGGTTCAGACACACTCCAGGTTCAGACACACTCCAGCTTCAGACACACTCCAGGTTCAGACACACTCCAGGTTCAGGCTCGCGCCAGGTTCAGACACACTCCAGGTTCAGACACACTCCAGGCTCAGACACACTCCAGGTTCAGGCCCGCACCAGGTTCAGACACACTCCAGATTCAGACACACTCCGGGTTCAGGCTCGTGCCAGGTTTAGACACACTCCAGGTTCAGACACACTCCAGGTTCAGGTCCATGCCAGGTTCAGACACACTCCAGGTTCAGTTCCATGCCAGGTTCAGACACACTCCAGGTTCAGACACACTCCAGGTTCAGACACACTCCAGGTTCAGACACACTCCAGGTTCAGACAAACTCCAGGTTCAGACACACTCCAGTTTCAGGTCCATGCCAGGTTCAGACACACTCCAGGTTCACTTCCATGCCAGGTTCAGACACATTCCAGGTTCAGACACACTCCAGGTTCAGACACACTCCAGGTTCAGACACACTCCAGGTTCAGACACACTCCAGGTTCAGGCTCGCGCCAGGTTCAGACACACTCCAGGTTCAGACACACTCCAGGTTCAGACACACTCCAGGTTCAGACACACTCCAGGCTCAGACACACTCCAGGTTCAGGCCCGCACCAGGTTCAGACACACTCCAGGTTCAGACACACTCCTGGTTCAGGCTCGTGCCAGGTTCAGACACACTCCAGGTTCAGGCTCGCACCAGGTTCAGACACACTCCAGGTTCAGACACACTCCAGGTTCAGGCTCGCGCCAGGTTCAGACACAATCCAGGTTCAGGCTCGCACCAGGTTCAGACACACTCCAGGTTCAGGCACACTCCAGGTTCAGACACACTCCAGGTTCAGACATACTCCAGGTTCAGACAAACCCCAGGTTCAGACACACTCCAGGTTCGGGTCCATGCCAGGTTCAGGCACACTCCAGGTTCAGACACACTCCAGGTTCAGACACACTCCAGGTTCAGACACACTCCAGGTTCAGACACACTCCAGGTTCAGGTCCATGCCAGGTTCAGACACACTCCAGGTTCAGACACACTCCAGGTTCAGACACACTCCAGGTTCAGACAAACCCCAGGTTCAGACACACTCCAGGTTCGGGTCCATGCCAGGTTCAGGCACACTCCAGGTTCAGACACACTCCAGGTTCAGACACACTCCAGGTTCAGACACACTCCAGGTTCAGACACACTCCACGTTCAGACACACTCCAGGTTCAGGCCCGCGCCAGGTTCAGACACACTCCAGGTTCAGACACACTCCAGGTTCAGACACACTCCAGGTTCAGGCCCGCGCCAGGTTCAGACACACTCCAGGTTCAGACACACTCCAGGTTCAGACACACTCCAGGTTCACAATCAGAGAAACATTGAAATATAGGAACAGCAGGAGCAGGCCATTCGGCCCTTGGAGCCAGCTCCGACATTCAGTTTGATCATGCATCATCATCAACTTCAATATCCTGATCATCCCTTGCTCCCATATCTCGTGATCACTTTTGCGCCAAGAGCTATATATAATTTCTTCCTGAAATCACGAAAGGTTTTGGCCTCAGCTACTTTCTGTGGTAGGGAAGTCCATAGATCATCAGAGTGGAGAAATTTCACCTCACCTCTGTTCGAAAAGGTTGATGCTTATCCTCAAACCATGAACCCTAGTCCTCAACTCCCTGAGCATCAGGAAAATTCTTTCTGAATCTACCCTATCTAAACCTGTTCCAATTTTATATGTTTCACTCTAATGAACTGCAATGAATAAAGCCCTAACCGACTCAGTCTCTCTTCATATCACAGACTTGCCATCCCAGGAATCAGCCTGGTAAACATTTGCTGTACTCCCTCTGTAGCAAGGACATCCTTCCTCAGATAAGGACACCAAAACTGCACACAATACTCGAAGTGTGGCCTCAGCAATGCCCTGTACAACTGCAGTAACACATCTCTATTCCTGGATTCAAATCTTATCCCTTTGAAGGCCAGCATTACAGTTGTCTTCTTTACTGCCTGTTGTACATAGAAACATAGAAACATAGAAAATTACAGCACAAAACAGGCCCTTCGGCCCCACAAGTTGTGCCGAACATATCCCTACCTTCTAGGCCTACCTATAACCCTCCATCCTATTAAGTCCCATGTACTCATCCAGGAGTCTCTTAAATGACCCTATTGAGTTTGCCTCCACCACCACTGACGGCAGCCGATTCCCCTCGCCCACCATCCTCTGTGTGAAAAGCTTACCCCGAACATCTCCCCTGTACCTACCCCCCAGCACCTTAAACCTGTGTCCTCTCGTAGCAGCCATTTCCACCCTGGGAAAAAGCCTCTGAGAGTCCACCCGATCTATGCCTCTCAACATATTATATACCTCTATTAGGTCTCCTCTCATCCTACGTCTCTCCAAGGAGAAAAGACCGAGCTCCCTCAGCCTATCCTCATAAGACATGCCACTCAATCCAGGCAACATCCTTGTAAATCGCCTCTGTACCCTTTCAATCTTTTCCACATCCTTCCTGTAATGAGGCGACCAGAACTGAGCACAGTACTCCAAGTGGGGTCTGACGAGGGTCTTATATGGCTGCATCATTCTCCCCGGACTCCTGAACTCAATCCCTCGATTGATAAAGGCCAGCACACCATACGCTTTCTTAACCACCTCCTCCACCTGCGGGGCCGATTTTAGAGTCCTATGGACCCGGACCCCAAGTTCCTCCTGATCCTCTACAGTACTAAAAGTCTTTCCCTTTATATTGTACTCCTTCATCCCATTCGACCTGCCAAAATGGACGACTACGCATTTATCTGGGTTGAAGTCCATCTGCCACTTCTCCGCCCAGTCTTGCATCCTATCAATGTCCCTCTGTAACTTCTGACATCCCTCCAGACTATCCGCAACACTACCAACCTTCGTGTCGTCGACAAACTTACCAACCCATCCCTCCAATTCCTCATCCAAGTCATTAATGAAAATGACAAACAGCAAGGGTCCCAGAACAGATCCCTGGGGCGCACCACTGGTGAGCGACCTCCATTTAGAAAAAGACCCATCTGTACCCACACTCTGCCTCCTTTGGGCAATCATGATGTGGAGATGCCGGCGATGGACTGGGGTGAACACAGTAAGAAGTCTCACAACACCAGGTTAAAGTCCAACAGGTGTATTTGGTAGCAAATACCAGAAGCTTTCGGAGCGCTGCTCCTTCATCCCAGGAGCAGCGCTCCGAAAGCTTATGGTATTTGCTACCAAATAAACCTGTTGGACTTTAACCTGGTTTTGTGAGACTTCTTACTGTACTCCTTTGGGCAAGCCAGTTCTGGATCCACAGGGCAGCAGCACCTTGGATCCCATGCCCTCTCACTTTTCATGCACGCTTACTTTCAGTTCCTGATGCACACGGACACCAAGGTCTCGCTGAGTATCCACATCTCTCAATTTACACCCATTCAAATAATAATCTGCCTTCCTATTATTGCTGCTAAATTGGATAACCTCACATTTACCCACATTTTACTGCAACTGCTTTGCACATGCCCACACATTGAGCCTGTTCAAATCACACTGGAGCATAAGAACATAAGAACATAAGAAATAGGAGCAGGAGTAGGCCATCTAGCCCCTCGAGCCTGCCCCGCCATTCAATAAGATCATGGCTGATCTGACGTGGATCAGTACCACTTACCCGCCTGATCCCCATAACCCTTAATTCCCTTACCGATCAGGAATCCATCCATCCGCGCTTTAAACATATTCAGCGAGGTAGCCTCCACCACCTCAGTGGGCAGAGAATTCCAGAGATTCACCACCCTCTGGGAGAAGAAGTTCCTCCTCAACTCTGTCTTAAACCGACCCCCCTTTATTTTGAGGCTGTGTCCTCTAGTTTTAACTTCCTTACTAAGTGGAAATAATCTCTCCGCCTCCACCCTATCCAGCCCCCGCATTATCTTATAAGTCTCCATAAGATCCCCCCTCATCCTTCTAAACTCCAACGAGTACAAACACAATCTCCTCAGCCTCTCCTCATAATCCAAACCCCTCATCTCCGGTATCAACCTGGTGAACCTTCTCTGCACTCCCTCCAATGCCAATATATCCTTCCTCATATAAGGGGACCAATACTGCACACAGTATTCCAGCTGCGGCCTCACCAATGCCCTGTACAGGTGCATCAAGACATCCCTGCTTTTATATTCTATCCCCTTTGCAATATAGGCCAACATCCCATTTGCCTTCTTGATCACCTGTTGTACCTGCAGACTGGGCTTTTGCGTCTCATGCACAAGGACCCCCAGGTCCCTTTGCATGGTAGCATGTTTTAATTTGTTTCCATTGAGATAGCAATCCCATTTGTTATTATTTCCTCCAAAGTGTATAACCTCGCATTTCTCAACGTTATACTCCATTTGCCATATCCTCGCCCACTCACTCAGCCTGTCCAAATCTCTCTGCAGATCTTCTCCGTCCTCCACACGATTCACTTTTCCACTTATCTTTGTGTCGTCTGCAAACTTCGTTACCCTACACTCCGTCCCCTCCTCCAGATCATCTATATAAATGGTAAACAGTTGCGGCCCGAGTACCGATCCCTGCGGCACGCCACTAGTTACCTTCCTCCAACCGGAAAAACACCCATTTATTCCGACTCTTTGCTTCCTGTCGGATAGCCAGTCCCCAATCCACTTTAACACACTACCCCCAACTCCGTGTGCCCTAATCTTCTTCAGCAGCCTTTTATGGGGCACCTTATCAAACGCCTTTTGGACACATGCTTCTCATAGCTCACCCTCACACACCTTTTATCATCTGTAAATTTGGAGATGATACATTTAGTTCCATTTTCAGAATAATTAATATATAATGTGAACAGTTGGGGTCCGTGCACAGATTCCTGCGGTACCCCAGTAGACACTGACTGCAGATCAGGAAAAGGCCCATTTATTGCCAACTCTTTGCTTTCTATCTGTGAACCAGCTTTCTATCCATCTCAAAACATTGCCTGCATTCCCATGTGCTTTCACTTCACTTGGTAGTCTGTTACGTGCGACCTTGTCGAAAGCCTTCTGAAAGTCTCAATAAACCACATCCACTGGTTCTCCTCAGTGAACTCTACTGATTGCATCCTCAAAATATTCCAATAGATTCTTCAAACAAGATTTCCCTTCTGTAAATCCATGCTGACTTTGTCTGATTTTCCCACGGCCTTCCAAGTGCTGAGTTATGAAATCATTGATAAATCCTCCAGCTCCAACTTCCCCTGCGCTGACGATAGGTTCACTGGGATCAGTATATCTTATCACTGATCATGTGTCTGTCAAATGCTGACATATAGATCAGTCACAGAGAAGCAGCATCGAGCAGCTCACACACGGATTTAGACAACTACAAGGGTAATAGTCACTTACCAGGAACACCAATAGCTCCATGGATCAGGTGGGATATTTTCTTGACCATGTTTTTGAGGAAGAGAAGGTGTTACAGGCTAATAGGCAGGAGGAAGTAGATGTTCGGAGGGAGGATGTACGAGCAGTTTTGAATAAACTGAAGGTCGATAAGTCCCCTGGGCCTGATGAAATATATCCTAGGATTCTTTGGGAGGCAAGGGTTGAGATTGCAGAGCCTTTGGATTTGATCTTTGGGTCCTCACTGTCCACGGGGATGGTGCCAGATGACTGGAGAGTGGCGAATGTTGTTCCTCTGTTTGAGAAAGGGAACAGAAATGACCCTGGTAATTATAGGCCGGTTAGTCTTACTTCGGTGGTTGGTAAGTTGATGGAAAAGGTCCTTCGGGATGGGATTTACGACCATTTAGAAAGATGCATTATAATCCGGGATAGTCAGCACGGATTCGTGAACGGGAAGTCGTACCTCACAAATTTGATAGAATTTTTTGAGGAGGTAACTCAGTGTGTTGATGAAGGTAGGGCAGTTGATGTCATACACATGGATTTTAGTAAGGCGTTTGATAAGATCCCCCATGGTCGGCTTATGATGAAAGTAAGGAGGTGTGGGATAGAGGGAAAGTTGGCCGATTGGATAGGTAACTGGCCATCTGATCGAAGACAGAGGGTGGTGGTGGTTTGAAAATTTTTGGACTGGAGGCAGGTTGCTAGCGGAGTGCCACAGGGATCAGTGCTTGGTCCTCTGCAATTTGTGATTGTTATCAATGACTTGGAGGAGGGGGCTGAAGGGTGGATCAGTAAATTTGCTGATGACACCAAGATTGGTGGAGTAGTGGATGAGGTGGCGGGCTGTTGTAGACTGCAAAGAGACATAGATAGGATGGAGAGCTGGGCTGAAAAATGGCAGATGGAGTTTAACCCTGATAAATGTGAGGTGATTCATTTTGGTAGAACTAATTTTCATGTGGATTACAGGGTCAAAGGTAGGATTCTGAAGACTATGGAGGAACAGAGAGATCTTGGGGTCCATATCCACAGATCGCTCAAGGTTGCCACTCCAGTGGATAGAGCTGTGAAGAAGGCCTATCGTGTGTTAGCTTTTATTAACAGGGGGTTGGAGTTTAAGAGCCGGGGGGTTATGCTGCAACTGTACAGGACCTTGGTGAGACTACATTTGGAATATTGTGTGCAGTTCTGCTCACCTCACTGTAAGAAGGATGTGGAAGTGCTGGAAAGAGTGCAGAGGAGATTTACCAGGATGCTGCCTGGTTTGGAGGGTAGGTCTTATGAGGAAAGGTTAAGGGAGCGAGGGCTGTTCTATCTGGAGCAGAGGAGGTTGAGGGGAGACTAAATAGAGGTTTATAAAATGATGAAGGGGATAGATAGAGTGAAGGTTCAAAGACTATTTCCTCGGGTGGATGGAGCTATTACAAGGGGGCATAACTATAGGGTTCATGGTGGGCGATATAGGAAGGATATCCGAGGTCGGTTCTTTACGCAGAGAGTGGTTGGGGTGTGGAATGAACTGCCTGCAGTGATAGTGGAGTCAGACACTTTAGGAACATTTAAGCGGTTATTGGATAGGCACATGGAGCACACCAGGATGATAGGGAGTGGGATAGCTTGATCTTGGTTTCAGATAAAGCTCGGCACAACATCGTGGGCCGAAGGGCCTGTTCTGTGCTGTACTGTTCTATGTTCTATTTGAAATTCCTGATACATTTTCAGCGTGAAGTAATGTGTCCCTTCGCTCTGCAGGTAATCTCTGTGTTAACTCCGTGATGATACATTCCCAAAGACATTCATATGTACCCTGTGGTATCCCCTCTGGGATACTGACATTGCAAAATCGCTCATCTTTGAGTTTCTTCAAATTAACAAACACGTGACGACATTGATTGAGGTTGTGGAATATATTTATTTCTGAGATTGAATTGCTGCCAATCAAAGAATGGACAATGCTGATCACATTAATTAATTTGTAACATTAGAGGCTATGCTACCCACCAAAGGTATTGTCATCTAAAACACAACTCTCAAGATCCCACGTTGCCTCAGTTTTATCTTTCACCTGTCTGTGACCTTTCAATGATTCAATTCCAAATGTTAGAGTGTCTCTCCGGGCTGTTCCACTCTCTCCTGGGATATAGTTACCCTCTTTATCTCTGGAAATACACTGAATCCATTCGGGTACTATAATTGTGACTCCAATTTCAGATTTAATCTGCAGTAAATTCAAAAACGTGGACCACAGCAACTGAATCTATCCCCTCCAGTTCCATGTTTCCCAGCAGCCCAGATGAGATGTCCCGAGCCGGAGCACCGGTCAGGCAACACAGCCTTCGAGATGCTCAATCCTGGCCACAGAGAAAAGTGACTATTCCCCTGACGAACTATCCCCATTTATAACTATATTTCCCTTTTCTCCTCCCTCTTGAATGGCTCCCTGATCCCCCGTGCTATTGTTCAGTTGCTCAGCCTCCTTGTGGCTCCCGCCCACGTCCGCACAGGGAGCCAGTGTCACAAACCTGTTTGTTTAATCATTCGAAGGACATGGGCGTCCCTGGCTGACCAGCATTTACTGCCTGTCCCTAGTTGACCTTGGAGAGCAGTTGAGAGTTAAACACATTGCTGTGGCTCTGGAGCCACATGTAGGCCAGACCTGATAAGGACGGCAGGTTTCCTTCCCTAAACGACGTGAGTGAACCAAATGGGGTTTTCCGACAATGGAGAATGGTTTTATAGTCATCAGTAGATTTTTGACTCCAGATATTCTTCGTGAATTCAAATTCGACCAGCTGCTGTGACCGGATTCGAACACGGGTCCCCAGAACATTAACAATATTGGGAGCCCTTCCTGAAGCTATCACGTCAGCAGGAGCTGCTCAGAAAATTCTCTGAGTGTTCCTTCCAAGGCCTTACTCACCTTACCGCTGCTTCCATTTGTCCCACGTCACTTTCTGAACTGTAATGTCTGGGGGACACCTACGCGCACTGGACCTGGTCGTAAGTGACCGGGCAGTAAGGGACACAAGACACAGCAATACCTCTCCACCCACTTCCCTAAACTCCCACACTTACCCCAACTCTCAGTGCTTCACTCTCTGCAGCTTGCACTCTGTGGAGCTCCCTGAGTGGGCACATTTCACAGGCCTCAGTTTGGTAGTTTATATTTGCCCATGTCCAACTCATGAACCTGATTGAAGTCATTGCACCCCCTCCCCCTCTAGGTCTGAGTAACCGCCGAGGGCTGACCACCTTGGAGGCCTTTTTTGGAGTTTCAATTCTGGGTCCGGTTCCTGCTGCTCAGCCTCGGAAGTGAGTGGGGTTCAGCAGACCGGAGCTCGCCTCTTCCACCATGAGCGTGTGGCCCGAGTTCCCTTTATCGGGTGACAATGTGATCGAGAGGCTAAACCCACTGTGTCCATTTCAGACTCCGAGGTGCCCACTGGCGGAGATGGAGAACAGGAGCCGGAGTGCCTGGAATTCTTTCCAAAGTTCTCGGTGTGCTGGGAATTGATTTTTCCTGCACGGCTTGGGGCTTCATGGCTTGTAGATGATTGAAGCATTCCCATAGGATGGTATCTCCCAAGCGGACTCGATAGGAAACTGGCCCTGTTCCAGACTCGACCGTGCCTCATAACCACGCGTATCCATTGCCAAGATTCTTTACCAATAACCTATCAGCTGCCTTTAGGTGCCTCTCCCGGCTGGTGGGATCAACACTGGGTGTCTTGATGCCTTGCGAACCTCCCACCCTTGGGAATATCAGACTCAACCCTGGGCGGAGTCATCTTCTCATGACCAACTCTGCTGGGGCTGTTCTGGTAGTTGAATGGGTGGTTGGGGGGAGGGGGGGGAATGGGGGGGCGGGGGTGGGGGGTGGGTTGGGGGGAGGGCGGGTGTGGGGGGGGAGGGGGGAGGGGTGTTGGGGGAGGTGACGTCCTGTAATTGAAGATGAATCAGGATGGTTTGTTGTCCAAGGAGTCTGTGGGATGTTTTTTTGAACCTGCTTTTACTATTTGGGCCGCTCATTCTGCCAGGCCGCTGGATGATGGGTAATATGACACTGTCCTCACGTGTTAATTTCTGTTCAACTTCATCTAATGCACAAATTCCTGGCTGATGAAGGGTGGTCCATTTTCAGAAACTAACATTTCCGGGATCCCGGGTGTCAAGAAAGAGGTGTGAAGTTTCTCCACTCTTGTCCTTGTGTTTGAGTAACTCACCCTGTGTACGGCCATCCATTTTGAATCAGCATCTACCATTACCAGGAACGTGGACCCCATGAACGGACCGGCACTGTCCATGTGCAGCCACGTCTATGGCCGTCCTGGCCATTCCCAAGTGTGAAGAGTAGTGACTGGTGATAGTTCTGCCCTTGTTGATATTGCCAACACTGACCCACGAGCAAATATCCGTCCCCATACCTGGCCACCAACAGGGCAACTTAGAGTATCTTCAGTTTGCCACTCCTGGGTGGCCATGGTAAAGTTCACCATGGGATGGTGACACTGGCTCAGGATGACACTCTTGAACCCCATAGACGTGTGCCATCTTCCACAGTCAGCTGCTCTCTGCCACTCCAATATGAATCATAGAAATCATAGAAACCCTACAGTGTAGAAAGAGGCCATTCGGCCCATCGAGTCTACACCGACCACAATCCCACCCAGGCCCTACCCCCATATCCCTACATATTTACCCGCTAATCCCTCTAACCTATGCATCTCAAGACACTAAGGGGCAATTTTAGCATAGCCAATCAACCTAACCCGCACATCTTTGGACTGTGGGAGGAAACCGGAGCACCCGGAGGAAACCCACGCAGACACGAGGAGAATGTGCAAACTCCACACAGACAGTGACCCAAGCCGGGAATCGAACCCAGGTCCCTGGAGCTGTGAAGCAGCAGTGCTAACCACTGTGCTACCGTGCAATTCAGGCTGTAATGGCCTTTTGGATTCCCCCATCAGCACTCGCTGCTTCAATTCATTCAGGAATGGGTAATTTTGCCTCCACAGCCGAATATTATTGGCAGCCACTGGGAGAGTTTTGAAAAAGTTCATGATTACCATCTCTTCCATTGTGGGTACGACAAGTGTCTGTTAATCGTAGCCAACTCAAGGCATTGGCGTCAGTGACTCAGCCTCCTGGATAATGGTAGGCGGACAGTAATGAAGCCCACAGCTGGATATGGGCCAATGTTATGGGCTGCACCGCCATGCAGGTACTTCTGGAATTTCTTTCCCCGAACTGTCACCATTGACGAGGTGTCACAGTGGTTAGCGCTGCTGCCTCATAACGCCAGAGACCTGGGTTCAGTTCCTGGCTTGGGTCAATGTCTGTGCGGAGTCTGCACATTCTCACCGGATCTGCATGGGTTTCATCTGGTTTCTCCGGTTTTCTCCCGCAGTCTGAAAGACGTGCTGGTTAGGTGCGTTGGCCATGCTCAATTCTCCCTCAGTGTACCCGGACAGGCACCAGTGTGTGGCGACTCGGCGATTTTCACATTAACTTCATTGCAGTGTTAATGTAAGCCTACATTTGACAAATTATAAATGTTAAACTTCCTCTGAGTATGAATGGTTGAATTTCGCTGGGAACCCTCATCTCGCTGTCAGTATAAGTGCACGTGAATAAGTTCATAATTGGAAACAAGAATCCTCCTGCCAGCTTTGAAGCGAAGTCCTCAATCAGAGGGATTGGGTATTTATCCAGCTGTGAGAAACAGTTTACCGTTTGTTTAAAATTTCCCAGTACAAAGTATTTGTATTCACTCTTGGGACTTGGGTGTCACTGGCCACCCAGCATTTGTTGCCCATCCCTAGTTGCCCATGTTCAGAGGGCAATTAAGTGTCAACCACTTTGAGTCGCATTTAGTCCTGACCACATAAGGACGACAGATTTCCTTCCCTGGGACATTGGTGAACCAGATGTGTTTTTCCGAAAATCGACATTGCTTTTATGGTCATCAGCTGATTCTGAATTCCAGATATATTTATTCAAATTCCACCATCTGCTGTGACGGGACTCGAACCCGGGTGCACAGAACTTTAGCTGAGTTTCTGTATTAATAGTCCAGTGATAAAACCACCAGTCCATCACATCCACACCCAGAGTGTACACACCCTGACTTCCGGTAACCTAGACACACCATATTATATACGTCTGCAGGGCTCCCGGATTGGACAGCATTAACTGTCTCAATCAGGGAACTCATATTCCAATAACTCCACCTGATGGTTATCGTTAAAGTCATCAAGTATGTCTCTCTCTCTGTCTCTCTCTCTGTCTCTCTGTGCATCCCTCTCTCTGTATCCCCCTGTCTCTCTCTGTCTCTCTCTCTCTGTCTCTTTCTGTCTTTCTGTGCATCTCTCTCTGTATATCTCTCTCTCTCTCTCTATTTCTCTGCCTGTTTCTCTGTGTCTCTTATTGTCTCTCTGCATCACCCTCATTCACCTTCTCTCTCCACTCTTCCTCTGTGTCTCCTCCTCCCTCTCAGTCTCCCTCTCCTTCTCCCTCTCCTTCTCTGTCCCCCTTTTCTTATTTCTCTGTCTTTCTGTCTCTCTACCTCGCTCTGTATTTTCCTCTTGCTGTGTCCATTGTACTCATTCAGTCTCACTGTTTCAAATTCGCTGACGCTCTCTGTCTCTGTCTCTCTCTGCCTCCCTTTCTGTCTCACTTTCCATCTTAGTCTCCCTCTCTCATGGCATCCTCCCATCTGTCTCCCTCTGTCTCCCATTCTCATTCCCTGTCCATCTCCCTCCCCATTTCCCCCAATCTCTGTCCCTGTTTTTCTCGCTCTGTGAGAGTCCCTATTTGTCTCTGTCCTTTCTCTCTGTCTCTCTCTCTCTCTCTCTGTTTCTTTCACTGTATGTGTTAGAAACTCTTTCAAAATCTGTCACGCTCCACGTATTTATGCCCTTCCCTCTCTCTGTCAATCTCCGTCTCTCTATCATTCTTAAAGTTGCTCTCACTGTCCTCTCTCTCCCTTTATCTGTCACTCTCTCCGTCTCTGTGAGGCTGTTTGTTATTTATAGTTTGAAAGTCCAATAGGAAGATTCAGGGGTCTTGTAGTTGCAGTTTCCTCTCAGTGCCTAATGAGTTGAAGAATTGAAGTAAGGGGATATTTCAGCAGATTTGTTAGCTGCTGCCTGAAGTGAGTCTGTGTCACAGCATAAATGGCAGTGTTTGTACAACAACTTGTGAGTTGCAGCATCAAGCCCAATTCCAGAACAAAATTATCTAACCATAACGACCCATAGCCCAAATCTTCCATCCGAGTCCATATTGAATAAACCATTAATGTCGACCATAAAGGGATGAAATTGGCTGAGATAACAAACAGTAAAATGATGGATTTCCTGCGACTCTCCATCTCTGGGTCTCTGGGAATCTCCCCACTGCTGTGAGACCGGAGTCTCCTGCGGGCTCTGCTGCTCATTAAAATGTGTCTGACGGTGAAAGCGTTGAGCAGCAGAATCAGGACGAACGGGACAGTCGGGGTTAGAATGTTGTGGAGGAACTCGATTGTTGTCCAGACCGGAGATCCGACAACATCCAATGTGGCCTCACAAAACCAGGGGTCGTTCCACAGCGAATATCTATTTAACAACATAAAATACCAGAAAATGTTCTTTAAACAGCTCAGCACCGTCACTGTTCCCAGAACCACAGCCGCCGATTTCTCACTGCAATATTTACTCTTCAGCTTGGGGCAGCAAATGGCCACAAATCGATCAAAGGTGAAAGTGACGGTGAACCAGACAGAACAGTCAGTGGCTGCATAAAGCAGGACGGCGTGGATGTTACACACGGGGACCCAGTACAGGAAATAAAACTGTTCCCAATAAACAATGGGAATGTGTCTGAATATCAGGTCGAGGATAACGACCAGCAGATCCCCCGCTGACATGGCCACCAGGTAACGAGTCACACATTTGGACAGACCACAGTTTCTGCTCATCAGTGTCACAATTGTGATTATGTTCACTGTCAGGAAGGGAAATAAAGAATAAAATTAGACAGGATTCAGGGAAAGAAGTTACCATTTGGACTGAGGATGGGTTGAAATAAGAAAGAATGTACACACATAAAATCACTGAAATCTGTTTTTAAATATCCAGCACGTCTTTTGCAGTGTGAGAGGAAAGTGGAGCATCCAGAGGAAACCCACACAGACACGGGGAGAAGGTGCAAACTCCACACAGACAGTGACCCAAGCCTGGAATTGAACCCAGGTCCCTGACGCTGTGAATCAGCAGTGCTAACCACTGTGTCACCGTGCTGCTCCATGGTAGCAACACAGTGGTATACATTTGGGAGAGAGCTTTCCGGAGAGTCCACAACATTGACCCTCACTCAGCTACAAGGATGAGGGAGTAAACTCTGACAGAAAATCCAGACTGGAGTCCTGTAGATGGTAATCTGTCGCCTCTCAGACAGTTTACTGACAACCCCTGCAACACAGCTGGTACCAAAGAGGGCTGGTTTGACCCTTGCCTCTGGACAATACTAACAATTGGCAGAGGGAGATCCTGATGCCTTGACAGCACAGAATCTCTATTATATTTACACAGAACTGTACCCTGGAGAGGAGATCACAGCATTGTGGCCACTGTTAGCACAACACAGGAAAAAATAGTAATCTCACACTCGATTGGCACACATCACAACTTCCAGTGTTTGCTTTCAAGAGCGGGAGAAAGCTTCAGGGTTCAGCGAATCGCTGTCGTCCATAATGCTCAGTGCGATTACTGCTGTCCCACTTTGGTCTACTGGACCAGTGCAGCTGCATGAGTCCTCTCTCGGCAGGAAGGTTGCCAATCTATGCACCAGGTAAAACTCAAACAAAGGCCAGTACCAAAGGAAAAGCCAAGCAGGCTGCCATAATGCCTATCGTCCGGTGACTCTGATATCCAATATTATGAAATGCCTCAACAGTTTCGTCATGGCATGAATCAGTTCCGGCTTCCCAGATTGCCTGGATCCACGACAGTTCACCGACATCCACAACAGGTCCACAATGCCATCTCACTGGCCCCACAGTGAACCCTGGAACACAGACTCGTGTTTATCAACTACAGCTCAGCCTGCAACACCATTACTCCTACGAAACCCATGTCCAAAATCCGTGGCCTTGGGCTTGGCTCCTGCCTCTGCAATTGGATCCTCAACTTCCTAATCCATAGACAGCAAAATTAAGGACAATCAACAACATCTCCTTCACAATCATCCTGAACAGCGGTGCCCCGTAAGGCTGCGTCCTCAGCCCCTTACTATACTCCTTATACACTGGTGACTGTGTGGCCAAATTCCCCTCCAACTCCATTTCCAAGTTTGCTGATGACACCTGCAGTGGGTCGGAGGAAGAGACAGAGAATCTGGTGAACTGGGGCGACAACAATGATCTCTTCCTCAATGTCAACAAAGCAAATCGACTTTTGGAAGCCTAGTGGAGAACATGCCCCGATCTACATCAATGGGATGAAGTTGAAATAGTCGAGAGCTTCACGTTTTCGGGTCCACATCACGAAAAACCTTTCCTGGTTCCTCCATGACGTCCCTATAATTGAAAAAGTCTCCGAACGCCTCTATTTTCTCAGAGGTTTACAGACATTTGGCATGTCAGCTGTGACTCTCACCAACTTTTACAGATGCACCATAAATAACATTCTCGCTTGGTATGGCTCCTGCTCTGTCCAAGACTGTGAGAAACTTCAAAGCTTGGTGAATGCAGACCAGTCCATCACTCAAACCAACCTCCCACTCATTAACTCTGTCTAAACTTCCCGTTGCCTCGCAAAAGCAACCAGCCTAATTCAGGAATAGCGCACCACGGACATCAACTCTTCCCACTTGTTCCATCAGAGAAAAAGATAAAGATTGTGTGAGGACATGGACCAACCGACTCATAGAATCATAGAATCACTACAGTGCAGACGGGGGCCATTTGACACATCGAGTCTACACCGACAACAATCCCACCCAGGCCCTATCCTCGAAATCCCACATATGTACCCTGCTAATCCCCCACACACACATATCCCAGGACGCTAATGGGCAGTTAACATGGCCAATCAACCTAACCTGCACATTTTGGACTGTGGGTGAAAACTGGAGCATCCGGAGCAAACCCATGCACATACGGGTAGAATGTGCAAATTCCACACAGACAGTGATCCAAGCCAGGAATCGAACTCAGGTTCCTATGAGACAGCAGCGCTAACCATTGTGCCACCATGCTGCCAACTCAGGCACAGCTTCTCTGCTGCCATCAGACGTTTGAATGGACCCACATTGCATTAAGATGATCTTTTACTACATCCTAGCTATGACTGCAACATTACATTCTGCCCTCTCTCCCTCTCTATGTACAGTATGCTTTGTCTGTATGGCACTCGAGCAACAACACTTTTCACTGTATATCCAATGTTATGAAATGCATCAAAAGGTTAGTCATGACATGAGTCAATTTCAGCCTCCCAGATTGCCTGGACACACTACAGTTCACCTACCTCCCCAACAGGTCCACAGACACAATCTCCCTGGCCCAACACTGAACTCTGTAACACTGTAACCCTGAACATAGAGAAGGAGAGAGTGCAGAATGTAATGTTGGACTCAGAGCTAGGGTGTAGAATAAGATAATCTGAATGCGATGTGGGTCCATTAAAACGTCAGATGGCAGCAGAGAAGAAGCTGTTCTTGAGTCGGCAGCATGGTGGCACAATGGTTCGCACTGCTGTCTCACAGGGACCTGAGTTCGATTCCCGGCTTGGATCACATATTTATAATATGTGAAAATAATAAACCAAATCAATTCAAATCAAATCAGTCTTTTGCATCTCAAGCTGAAACATCAGCACGATGTGCCCTGACCTTACCAATGAACTTATGCAGGTTGATGATGTACACGGGACGGCTGTGATCGAGACTGAATTTACAAGGCTGAATGTGGGAGCTGCGAATGTGGGAGCTGCGAGAAACTGGACTTGCTCACAGTGGATTCTTTCCAGAGGAACACCACACGTTCTTGTAATAGGAGAAATCCCAACAGGCGAGATGTGAGAATGGAACAAAGTAGAAAAAAAACTTCGCTGGTGCTGATGGAATCCCAGGAATTGAAATGGGATCCCTGATGCTGTGAGGTAGCAGTGCTAACCACTGTGCCATACTGCCATCCTGCAAGGTGCGCTGGAGATATCCAAGATCACGGCCAGGACACCATCATCATCATATCCGTGGTAGGGAAATGATTGGAAAACAATCTGAGGAACAGAATTAATCTCCACTTCGAGAGGTAAGGATTTATGAACAATAGTCAGCATTCCTTTGACAGGGGGAGATCATGTCTAACAATAAGCTGGAATATACTGAGGAGGTGACTGGATGAGGAGATGAGGGAAGTGCAGTCGATGTAGTCTACGTGTTCTTCAGAAAAGCTTTTGACAAATATAGAAGACTGAACAAGGAAGTGATTCCGATTGGAACCAGGTCAATTTGGTAAATTATATTCAAAATGGCTGAGCGGCAGAGGGCAGAGGGTGATGGTGGAAGGTTGTTTTTGTGACTGCAAGCTTGTGTTCAGTGGGGTTCCACAGGGATCGATGCTGGGTCCCTTGCTGTTTGTAGTGTCCATTGATGGTCTAGACATGAATGTGTGAGGTGTGATTAGTAAGTTTGCAGATGATACAAAAATTGGTGGTGTGGTAAATATTGAGGAGGAAAGCCTTAGATTCCAGGAATCATAGAATCCTACAGTGCAGAAGGAGGCCATTCAGCCCATCGAGTCTGCACTGAGCACAATCCCACCCAGGCGATATCCCCTGAACCACATGCATTTACCCAAGCAATTCTCCCTGACACTAAGTCCAGTATATCCTGGCCAATCCACCTAACCCACAAGTCTTTGGACTGTGGGCGGAAACTGGAGCACCCAGAGGAAACCCATGCAGACACGGGGAGAATGTGCAAACTCCGCACGGATGTGGTCCAAGCCAGAAATTGAACACACGTCCCTGGCGCTGTGGGGCAGCAGTGCTAACCACTGTGCCACCGTGCTGGGGAAACTGAAAGGCTGGTCAAATGGGCAAATGTAATTTACACCTGACGAATGTGAGGCCATGCATTTGGGACGACTATCCGGGCAAGGAAATGCACCATGTCCCGTCGAGTCTGAGGAAGTGCAGAGGACCAGAATGAATTTGAGGTGCATATATGTGGATCCCTAAAAGCAGCAAGACAGGGAGATGAGGTGGTTCAGACGAGATGTAGGATACTTGCCTTTAGCAGCCGCAGCATAGAATATAAGAGCTGGGAGGTGATGATGGAAATGTATAAAACGCTGGTTAGACCAGAGCAAGAGAACTGTGTCCTACTCTGGTCATCACACTACAGGAAGGATATAATTACACTGGAGACGGTGGAGAGGAGATTCACCAGGATGCTGCCTGGGCTGGAGAGTTTCAGCTATGAGGAGAGGCTGGTTAGGCTGGGTTTGTTACCTTGGAGCAGAGCTGGCTGGAGGTGGAGCGGGTGTAGTGGGTGGTGGTGGGGAATGCTTTCAGGTGGGTGCTGGGGGGAACTGAGTGATATGAACAAAATTATGTGGCACACGGATAGGAAGAAACCTTTTCCCTTTAGTAGAGGTGTCAATAACCAGAGGGGCGTGGAGTTAAGGTATAGGGCAGATTTTTGTGTGGATTTGAGGGAAAATGTTTCCATCCACAGGGTGCTGGGATCTGCAGCTCACGGCCTGAAAGGATGGTAGAAGCGGGAACAAGCACAAGAGGCATTTAGATCAGCAACTCAAACGCCAGAGCATAAAATTATTAAACGAGAAAGAGTGGAGAAAAGATTTACTTGGATGCTGCTGGGACTTGATGGTTTGAGTTATAAGGAGAGGCTGAATAGACTGAGACTTTTTCCCCTGGAGCGTAGGAGGCTGAGGGGTGATCTTATAGAGGTCTATAAAATAATGAGGGGCACAGATCAGCGAGGTAGTCAATATCGGGGCGGCGCGGTAGCACAGTGGTTAGCACTGCTGCTTCACAGCACCAGGGACCTGGGTTCGATTCCCGGCTTGGGTCACTGTCTGTGTGGAGTTTGCACATTCTCCTCGTGTCTGCGTGGGTTTCTTCCGGGTGCTCCGGTTTCCTCCCACAGTCCAAAGATGTGCGGGTTAGGTGGATTGACCACGCTAAAAAAATTGCCCCTTCGTGTCCTGTGATGCGTAGGTTAGAGGCATTAGTGGGTAAAATATGTAGGGATATGGGGGTAGGACCTGGGTGGGATTGTGGTCGGTGCAGACCCGATGGGCCGAATGGCCTTTTTCTGTACTGTAGGGTTTCTATGATCTATGATCTTTTCCCAAAGGTAGGGGAGTCTAAAACTAGACGGCATAGGTTTAAGGTGAGAGGGGAGAGAGACAAAAGTGTCCAGAGGGGTAATTTTGTCACACAGAGGGTGGTGAGTGTCTGGAACAAGCTGCCAGAGGCAGTAGTCGAGGCGGGTACAATTTTATTTTTTTAAAAGGGTTGAGACAGCTACTTGGGTACGATAGGTATAGAGGGATATGGGCCAAATGTGGGCAATTGGGATTAGTTTAACGGTTTTTTAAAAAAGGCAGCATGCACAAGATGGGCCGAAGGGCCTGTTTCCATTCTGTAAACTCTATGACAAGGCTGTGGATCGAGTGCTGGAAAATGGGATTCGATTGGATAGGTGTTTGATGACCAGTTCAGACATAATGGCCGAATGGCCTCATTTCGTGCTGTTAAAACTCGATGGCTGTTAGGCCACCCTCAGCAGTGGCCCCATCACTTGCAGCTCTCACAGCGCTGGCTGGGATACCGACCACCTCCCAAACCTATGTGGTTGCAAATGCGCAATTGCAGCCAGCAGTGAGCTGCCTGGTCTGAGAGAGAAACCTGTCAGCTCTCTGCTGCTGCAGCTCGCTTCAACACAACAGCTGCCCCCAGGTAGTCCGGGGGTCCGCAGCTCTTTCTGAGCAGCCCCCGACCAGATATAGACCCAGCCCCCTCCCCACCACCTGGACCAATCACCCCCCATTCCCCCACACCAATTGCATGCAGAGTGTTGGCAGGGCACGTCTCCCTAACCCACTGTGCATGCAGACAGGCAGCGAGACCCCCTCCCTAACCCACTGTGCATGCAGAGAGGCAGCGAGACCCCCTCCCTACCCCACTGTGCATGCAGAGAGGCAGCGAGACCCCTCCCTACCCCACTGTTCATGCAGAGAGGCAGCGAAACACCCTCCCTACCCCACTGTGCATGCAGAGAGGCAGCGAGACCCCCTCCCTCCCCCACTGTCCATGCAGAGAGGCAGCGAGACCCCCTCCCTACCCCACTGTGCATGCAGAGAGGCAGTGATGCCCCCCTTCCTACCAAAACCAATCACGTGCAGATTGGCAGCGGGGACCATCCCACCCCACAGACAGCGGGCAGACTGGTAACGGGACCCTCTCCGACCCAGCAACTACGTTCAGTGTCGGCCCCGCTACCTTCAGGCTCCGCCCCTGTAGACCCCAACACCTCATGCGCCACTCCCTGGTACTGCCCAGTGGGCATTGCCCAAGGGGCACCTACCTTTGCCCGTGACCTTGCCCGGTGTCCTCAATGGCCTTCGGTTCTATTGGCGAGGTCATCATGACTCGTCCTCATACATGTGGCCAGCTGTTTTCCTCACCGGACCCAACCTCTCCCGGTGAGGCTGCAAAGGCAAGTGTGGCGCACAATTCCATCCCAGGCTCACTAACGTTATTTAAATTTGTTTTAAAATAAATTGAAATAATTTATTCAGCCTCTTGCCGGAAATGGGCAGGAGACTGAATCCGCTGTTTATCCATTGCCGGTGAACATAGAACATAGAACATTACAGCGCAGTACAGGCCCTTCGGCCCTCGATGTTGCGCCGACCAGTGGTACCAATCTAAAGCCCCTCTAATCTACACTATTCCAATATCATCCATATGTTTATCCAATAACCACTTGAACACTCTCAATGTTGACGAGTCCACCACTGCTGCAGGCAGGGCATTCCACGCCCTTACTACTCTCTGAGTAAAGAAACTACCTCTAGCATCTGTCCTATATCTCTGACCCCTCAATTTAAAGCTATGTCCCCTCGTGCTAGCCAACACCATCCGAGGAAAAAGGCTCTCACTATCCACCCTATCTAATCCTCTGGTCATCTTGTATGCTTCTATTAAGTCACCTCTTAACCTTTTCTCTAACGAAAACAACCTCAAGCCCCTCAGCCTTTCCTCATACGATTTTCCCACCATACCAGGCAACATCCTGGTAAATCTCCTCTGCACCCTTTCCAACACTTCCACATTTTTCCTATAATACGGCGACCAGAACTGTACCCAATACTCCAAGTGCGGCCGCACCAGAGTTTTGTACAGTTCCAACATGACCTCCTGGCTCCGAAACTCAATCCCTCTACCAATAGAAGCTAACACACCGTACGCCTTCTTAACAACCCTATCAACCTGGGTGCCAACTTTCAGGGATCTATGCACATGGACACCCAGATCCCTCTGTTCATACACACTACCAAGTACCTTACCATTAGCCCAGTACTCTGTATTCCTGTTAATCCTTCCAAAGTGAATCACCTCACACTTTTCCGCATTAAACTCCATTTGCCACCTCTCAGCCCAGCTCTGCAGCATATCTATGTCCCTCTGTAACCTGCCACTTCCCTCCGCACTGTCTACAACTCCACCGACTTTAGTGTCATCCGCAAATTTACTAATCCATCTTTCCACGCCCTCATCCAGGTCATTCATAAAATGACAAACAGCAGTGGCCCCAAAAACAGATCCTTGCGGTACACCACGAGTAACTGAACTCCAGGATGAATATTTCCCATCAACCACCACCCTTTGTTTTCTTACAGCTAGCCAATTCCTGATCCACACCACTAAATCACCCTCAATCCCATGTGTCCGTATTTTCTGCAAAAGCTTACCGTGGGGAACCTTATCAAACGCTTTGCTGAAATCCATATACACCACATCAACCGCTTTACCCTCATCCACCTCTTTGGTCACCTTCTCAAAGAACTCAATAAGGTTTGTGAGGCACGACCTACCCTTCACAAAACCGTGCTGACTATCCCTAATCAAATTATTCCTTTCTAGGTGATTATAAATCCTATCTCTTATAATCCTTTCCAATACTTTGCCCACAACAGAAGTAAGGCTCACTGGTCTATAATTACCAGGGTTGCCCCTACTCCCCTTCTTGAACAAGGGGACAACATTTGCTCTCCTCCAGTCTTCTGGCACTGTTCCTGTTGACAATGACGACACAAAGATCAAAGCCAAAGGCTCTGCAATCTCCTCTCTAGCCTCCCAGAGAATCCGAGGATAAATCCCATCTGGCCCAGGGGACCTATCTATTTTTACCCTTTCCAGAATTGCTAACACCTCCTCCTTATGAACATCAATCCCATCCAGTCCAACAGCATGCATCTCAGTACTCCCCTCGACAACACTATCCCTCTCCATTGTGAATACAGACGAAAAATATTCATTTAGTGCCTCTCCTATCTCTTCAGACTGCACGCACAACTTCCCACTACTGTCCTTGACTGGCCCTAATCTTACCCTAGTCATTATCATACTCCTGACATACCTATAGAAAGCTTTAGGCATTTCCTTGATCCTACCTGCCAAAGACTTCTCATGTCCCCTTCTGGCTCTTCTTAACTCTTTCTTTAGGTCCTTCCTGGCTAACTTGTAACTCTCAAGTGCCCTAACTGAGCCTTCACGTCTCATCTTAACATAAGTCTCCTTCTTCCTCTTCACAAGAGATTCAACCTCCTTAGTAAACCACGGTTCCCTCACACGTCTGCTTCCTCCCTGCCTGACAGGTACATATTTATCAAGGACGCGTAGTAGCTGTTCCTTGAACAAGTTCCACATTACAATTGTGCCCATCCCCTGCAGTTTCCTTCCCCAACCTATGCCAGCTAAATCTCACCTAATCGCTTCATAATTTCCTTTCCCCCAGCTATAACTCTTGCTCTTTGGTATATACCTATCCTTTTCCATTGCTAAAGTAAACGTAATCGAACTGTGGTCACTGTCACCAAAGTGCTCACCTACCTCCAAATCTAACACCTGGCCTGGTTCATTACCCAGTACCAAATCCAATGTGGCCTCGCCTCTTGTTGGTCTATCTACATACTGCGTCAGGAAGACTTCCTGCACACACTGGACAAAAACCGACCCCTCTAAAGTACTCGAACTATAGCTTTTCCAGTCAATATTTGTAAAGTTAAAGTCCCCCAGTACAACTACCCTGTTACTTTCGCTCCTATCCAGAATCATCTTTGCAATCTTTTCCTCTACATCTCTGGAACTTTTCGGAGGCCTATAAAAAACTCCCAACAGGGTGACCTCTCCTTTCCTGTTTCTAACCTCAGCCCAAACTACCTGAGTAGACGAGTCCTCATCAAATGTCCTTTCTGCCACCGTAATACTGTCCTTGACTAACAATGCCACACCTCCCCCTCTTTTACCACCTTCCCTGATCTTACTGAAACATCTAAACCCTGGAACCTGCAACAACCATTCCTGTCCCTGCTCTATCCATGTCTCCAAGATGGCCACAACATCGAAATCCCAGGTACCAACCCATGCTGCAAGCTCACCCACCTTATTCCGGATGCTCCTGGCGTTGAAGTATACACACTTCAAACCACCTTCCTGCCTGCCAGTACACTCCTGCGACTCTGAAACCTCATCCATGACCTCACTACTCTCAGCCTCCTGTACACCGGAGATACAATTCAAGTACCCACCCCCCTGCTGAATTAGTTTAAACCCTCCCGAAGAGCATTAGCAAATTTCCCCCGCAAGATACTGGTACCCCTCTGGTTCAAGTGCAGACCATCCTGTTTGTAGAGGCCCCACCTCCCCCAGAAAGAGCCCCAATTGTCCAGGTATCTGAATCCCTCCCTCCTGCACCATCCGTGTAACCACGTGTTCAACTGCTCTCTCTCCCTATTCCTCTCCTCACTATCACGTGGCACGGGTAACAAACCAGAGATAACAACTTTGTTTGTTCTCGCCCTAAGCTTCCACCCTAACTCCCTGAATTTCTGCCTTAGATCCCCATCCCTTTTCCTACCTATGTCTTGAGTACCTATGTGAACCACAACTTGGGGCTGGTCCCCCTCCCCTGAAGGATATCGAAAACACGATCCGAGACATCGCGGACTCTGGCTCCTGGGAGGCAACACACCAACCGCGAGTCTCTCTCATTCCCGCATAATCTCCTATGTGTCCCTTTAACTATGGAGTCCCCAATGACGAATCCTCTACTCCTCTCCCCCCTTCCCTTCTGAGCCACAAGGACAGACTCTGAGCCAATGACCTGTACACCATGGCTTATCCCTGCTAAGTCCCCCCCCCCCCAACAGCATCCAAAAGTGTACTATCCCCAATTTCTACGACATGTTTTGTTTCTCCCCCCACTTGGATGGCTCCCTGTACCTTGGTGCTGTGGTCAGTTTGCTCATCCTCCCTTTCCCTCCCCTTCTGAGCTGCCGGGCCGGACTCTGCGCCGGAGGCACGGCCACTGTTGCTTCCCCCAGTTAGGCTGCTCCCCCCAATAGTGCTTAAACAGGAGTACTTATTTTTAAGGGGCACAGCCACTGGGGTACTCTCTAGTACCTGACCTTTCCCCTTCCACTTCCTAATCCGGGAAATTATCGGCCAGTAAGTTTGACGTCGGTGGTGGGCAAGTTATTGAAAGGTGTGATAAGGGATAGGATCGACAAATATTTGGATAGACAGGGACTTATTTGGGAGAGTCAACATGGCTTTGTGCGTGGTAGGTCATATTTGACCAATCTATTAGAGTTTTTCGAGGAGGTTACCAGGAAAGTGGATGAAGGGAAGGCGGTGGATGTTGTCTACCTGGATTTCAGCAAGGCCTTTGACAAGGTCCCTCATGGGAGGTTAGTTAGGAAGGTTCAGTCGCTGGGTATACATGGGGAGGTAGTAAATTGGATAAGACACTGGATCAATGGAAGAAGCCAGAGAGTGGTTGTGGAGGATTGCTTCTCTGAGTGGAGGCCTGTGACTAGTGGTGTGCCGTAGGGATCGGTGTTGGGTCCATTGTTGTTTGTCATCTATATCAATGATCTGGATGATAATGTGGTAAATTGGATCAGCAAGTTTGCTGATGACACAAAGATTGGAGGTGTAGTGGACAGTGAGGAAGGTTTTCAAAGCTTGCAGAGGGATTTGGACCAACTAGAAAAATGGGCTGAAAAATGGCAAATGGAACTTAACGCAGACAAGTGTGAGATATTGCACTTTGGAAGGACAAATCAAAGAAGAACGTACAGGGTAAATGGTAGGACTCTGAAGAGTGCAGTTGAACAGAGGGATCTGGGAATACAGGTACAGAATTCCCTAAAAGTGACGTCATAGGTGGACAGGGTCGTAAAGAGTGCCTTTGGTACATTGGCCTTTATAAATCGGAGTATCGAGTATAAAAGTTGGAGTGTTATGGTAAGGTCATATAAGGCATTGGTGAGGCCGAATTTGGAGTATTGTGTACAGTTTTGGTCACCGAGTTACAGGAAGGATGTGAATAAGATTGAAAGAGTGCAGAGAAGGTTCACAAGGATGTTGCCGGGACTTGAGAAGCTGAGTTACAGAGAGAGATTTAATAGGTTGGGACTTTATTCCCTGGAGCGTAGAAGATTGAGGGGAGATTTGATAGAGGTGTATAAGATTTTGATGGGTATAGATTGAGTGAATGCAAGCAGGCTTTTTCCGCTGAGGCTAGGGGAGAAAAAAACCAGAGGGCATGGGTTAAGGGCGAAAGGAGAAAAGTTTAAAGGGAATATTAGGGGGGGCTTCTTCACGCAGAGTGGTGGGAGTGTGGAATGAGCTGCCGGATAAAGTGGTAAATTTTTTAACTTTTAAGAAAAACTTGGACGGGTTCATGGATGAGAGGGGTGTGGAGGGATGTGGTCCAAGTGCAGGTCAGTGGGACTGGGCACAAAAATGGTTCAGCACAGACAAGAAGGGCCAAAAGGCCTGTTTCTGAGCTGTAATTTTCTATGGTTCTATGGTTCTAACCGTGACCCACTTGTCTGTCTCCTGTGGCCCCGGTGTGACCACCTGCCTGTAACTCCTATCTATCACCTCCTCATTCTTCCTAACCAGACGGAGGTCATTGAGCTGCAGTTCCAGTTCCCCAACGCGGTCCCTTCAGAGCTGCAGCTCAACGCACCTGGCGCAGATATGGACGTCCGGGAGGCTAGCTGACTCCAGGACCTCCCACATCAGACACTGAGAACAACAAACTGGCCTCACAATCATAATTCCCCCTTTCTTCCAATGACACAGAAAAAAAAACCTGTCTAAACCTACCCCACCTCTGCCTGTTAACGCCGAAGCCCGATGAGCCAAAGCCCGTCAGCTCTCACTCTGCTTCCCACTCACTCCACTACCCGCTCCCGACGCTGCCCGCTCAAAGATGCGGCCTGCTTTTAAACCCTCCAAAAACCCTCCCAGGCTACTCCTGGGCCTACTTCGTGTTTTGCCAAAAAAACCCTCCGATTTTTTACACAATTTTATCTGAAAAACAAATAAATAAATGAAGGTTGCAAGAGGTGAGAAATGGGACGTGGTTTTACTTGATCACCCCACCATCAATGGACAGGGAGTAGCTGTTATCCTGCCCCCACTACCGTGTGTGTGTTGCGTGTGTCTATATTGTCTGTACCAGTATGCATGTGTGTGTGTGCGTGTTTGTGTGTGAGCAACAGAGTACCTGACGAGTGTCCCGAAGTGTGTGGTATTCTGGAGTGTTGCACCAATTTTGCTTCTTGAATTTGTGTGTGAGTCGGAGTGTCTAAAATCTGATTGCTTCTATCAACAAATGTGTGTATTAATGTATGTGTGTTTGGGTGTGTCTGTGTGTTTGTGTTCCTGTTGCTCTCGGAGAGCTTGTGGTGGCACAGGGGATAGCATTGCTGCCTCACAGCACCAGAGGTCCTGGTTCAATTGCAGGCTTGGCCACTGTCTGTGCAGATTCTGCATGTTCTCCCCATGTCTGCGTGGGTTTCCTCCGGGTGCTCCAGTTTCCTCCCAATATCTGAAAGTTGTGCTGGTTGGGTGCATTGGCCGTGCTGAATTCTCCCTCAGTGTACCTGAACAGGCGCTGGAGTGTGGTGACTTGGGGATTTTTATAGTAACTTCATTGCAATGTTAATGTTCGCATATTTGTGACACTGATGAATAAATTTCAAATTTAATGAAACATGTTTTCTCTCTGTGAGATCCTGCTGTGCAGATGTGACCAATAAAATTGATTCTGCGGCCTGGTGATTGGGTGGGTGAACTGGTGTTATATGCAGAGGGTGAAAAGGATTCTGTCTCAATCTTTTACGCACGAAGGAATAGCGTTTGAGGTCACATGTCTATGGAAAGTCACAGCACTCAGAACACATCCCAGCCCATTGACCCTGAGACAATTGTCAGTGGCTGAAAGAATTAATAACCGGATACAGAGATTCAACAAGAGCAGCAAACCCAGTACAGGAAATGACAAGAAAATCAATACAGTTAAGCAGCCTTTCTAGAATTAGGAACTGGACACAGGGGACGGGACTTTCCAGCCTCACTCTTCCCCAAGCTGCAAAATCCCACCCGTGTTCAACAGACCTTCCCATTCTCCGCCCCTCGCCTGCTCTGATTCCAGTGGCGGTCGGGCCGGTACAATTCCAGCCAGAGACTTACCCGGAACACCAACAATCGCCAGGAGGGGATAGTAAATACATTCAATCACCCTCAGTAGATATTCAATCCGATCAGCTGATGTCCACCAATAATCAGTAAACTGAGAACTCCAATAGAATAAACTCCTGTCCTTGGTTGGAACATTCCGCTTCATTGTTCTCAGATTCGAGAGGGCACAGGTTTAAGGTGAGGGGGGGGGGGGGGAGATAGAAAAGTGTCCAGAGGGGCAATGTTTTTCACACAGAGGGTGGTGAGTGTCTGGAACAAGCTGCCAGATGTAGTAGTAGAGGCGGGTCCAATTTTGTCTTTTAAAAAGCATTTAGATAGTTACATGGGAATAGAAGGATATGGGCCAAATGAGGGCAATTGGGGTTAGTTTATGAGTTTAAAAAAAAGGGTGGCATGGACAAGTTGGGCCGAATGGCCTGTTTCCATGCTGTAAACCTCTATGACTCTATGACTCTGTTCTGATCCATTGTTGGAAGACTCCAATCCATTGCTCCCAGATTCTGATCTCTCCTCTCCCTCCCTCTCTCTCCACAGCCGCTGATCTCTGTTGGTGTCGGAGTTGCCGCTCCCGCTGACTCAATGGGACAACACATTGAACGGAATCCCTTATTAATAGAAGAGGGGAATCCCTCCAGGCACACTAATCGGATCCATGGAGACTCACATCAATTCCAGTCACTAAACAAACAGCTTCACTTAACCCCCTTCAATCCAACACTTTTTATCCCAAACGTAGAACAGTTACAGCCTCGATGGGGTGTTGAGGGTCAATGAGGTATGGAAAGTTGGAAATAATGTCGGGTCAATATTAATTCGATATAGCAGAGATCACTCTGCTGGTGTTAATTTCAAGACGACGAAAATACAAAAACAGGGGTGTACTGCTGAGGGTATATAAGACACTGGTCTGACCGCATTCAGAATATTGTCAGCAATTTTGGTCCCCGTATCTAAGGAAGGATGTGCTGGCCTTGGAGAGGGCCCAGAGCAGGTTCACAAGAATGATCCGGGGAATGAAAGACTTGACGCATGAGGAGCGTCTGAGGACTGGGGGTCCATACTCGATGCAGTTTGGAAGTATGAGGAAGGGGATAACATTGAAACTTACAGAATAATGAAAGGCCTGGATCGAGTGCACTTGGGGAAGATGTTTCCATTAGTCGGGGAGACTTGGACCCGAGGGCACAGACTCAGAGGGAAGGGACGGCCATTTAGAAATGTGTTGTGGAGATGGCCGTGTTGGACTGGGGTGTGCGCAGTAAGAAGTCTCACAACACCAGCTTCCCACTCACCTGATGAAGGAGCAGCGTTCCGAAAGCTCGTGATTCCAAATAAACCTGTGGGACTTTAACCTGCTGTTGAGAGACTTCTTCCTTCAGAACTGAGACGAGGAGGAATTTCTTCAGCCAGAGGGTGGTGAATCTGTGGAATTCATTGCCACACAAGGCTGTGGAGGGCAGATCATTGACTGTATTTAATAAAGAGATAAATAGGTTCTTGACTGGTACAGCGATCAAGGGTTACGGGGAGAAAGCAGGAGAATGGGTTTGAGAAACTTATCCGCCAGAATTGAATGGTGGAGCCGGCTCGACGGGCCGAATGGCCTCATTCTGCTCTTATATCGTATTGTCTTCTGGGTATCATGGTCGTGGTTTTTAGATGAAGTTAACGTCAATCAGGGTTGATATAGTCTGTGATGCGCTATCAATAAGGCGAAAGACTACCGGTGTGCCAATTTCAGTGTAGGCTGTTATTCACAACAGAATCAGGAGCAGATCCCAACAAATAACCAACCTGGACTGAACAAGGGGGAGGAGACAGCCACCTTTATACTCGGTGCTGAGGGGAGGGCCCAAACTGGAAGGGGATGTGTCCAGGTATGACAAGCACACACAACGGTGGTCCATATAGGACAAAGGCACAACTGAGGTCCATCACATTCACCCCTTCCTTTTAAAAAACAACACGGGGGTGAAGCGGAAACAATATTACAAGTCCAGACGAACCGGTGGCTTAATCCGCCATCGCGATCGTGGTAGTGCAGGTCGCAGAGTCGTCCGAGCAGGGAGCGATGTCGGCCCAGGCTCCGCACAGTGAGCGTCGAGAGAAGGCGCTGGGTGGTGTGAAGCGGACTGATCCGTCGTCCCGTCCAGTCGTCGTGTACTGCGTGGCGACGGCTCCGGCGACTCAAGCGAGCTGTACATAGGGGCGAGAGGTGTGAGCAGTGGCCCTGGTGGCGTATGGGGAACAGTGGGAACCGGAGCCGGGGGGTGGGGGGCCGCAACAGGCTCTGGGCGCACTACATTGGGGACAGGGACTGAGGGAGGAAGAGGCATAGCAGTCTCCGAATGGATGACACCAGGGACCGTGGGGCGGAAGGACGTGGTGACCTCCGGGGCACCCGCGGGTGCCAAGTCACGGACAGAAACCGTGTCCTCCCGCCCATCAGGGTACGCTACGTAAGCATATTGGGGATTAGCGTGGAGCAGTTGGACCTCCTCGACCAAGGGATCTGCCTTATGGGTCCGGACATGCTTCCGAAGCAGGACGGGTCCCGGGGACATCAGCCAATCCGGGAGCGAAGTACCCGAGGAGGACTTCCTGGGAAACGAAAACATCCGCTCGTGAGGGGTCGTATTGGTCGCTGTGCAGAGGAGTGACCTAATGGAATGTAATGCGTCCGGAAGGACGTCTTGCCAACGGCTGACTGGAAGGCTCCTAGACCGTAACGCTAATAGAACGGCCTTCCAGACGGTTGCGTTCTCCCGCTCTACTTGACCATTGCCCCTGGGGTTATAGCTAGTGGTGCGGCTGGAGGCAACGCCTTTGGCGAGCAGGTACTGCCTCAGCTCGTCAATCATGAAAGAGGACCCACGATCGCTATGGACATAGGCTGGGAAGCCGAACAGGGTGAAGAGCGAGGTCAGGGTCCGAATCACTGTAGCCGTGGTCATGTCCGAGCAGGGGAAGGCAAAAGGGAAACGTGAGTATTCATCAATGATATTCAGGAAATAAACATTGCGGTTAGAGGAGGGGAGGGGGCCTTTAAAATCAATGCTAAGGCGCTCGAACGCGCGAGTGGCCTTTACAAGGTGCGCCCTACCTGGCCGGTAGAACTGCGGTTTGCACTCAGCGCAGACCCTGCATTGCCTGGTAATCGTCCGGACTTCCTCGAGGGAGTAAGGCAGGTTACGGGACTTGACAAAGTGGAAAAATCTGGTGACATCTGGGTGACAGAAGTCGTTATGGAGGGACTGTAGCTGGTCTAGTTGGGCGCTGGCACATGATCCACGGGACAGGGCATTGGGGGGCTCATTGAGCTTCCCAGGCCGGTACATGATGTCATATCTGTAGGTGGAGCGCTCAGTCATCCACCGCAAGATCTTGTCATTCTTAATCTTGCCCTTTTGCCTGGTGTTAAACAGGAAGGCAACTGACCACTGGTCCGTAATTAAGGTGAATCGTTGGCCCGCAAGATAATGGCGCCAGTGCCGGACGGCTTCCATGATGGCCTGGGCCTCCTTCTCGACCGAGGAGTGTCGAATCTCAGGGCCTTGTAAGGTCTGGGAAAAGAAGGCCACCGGACGGCCCCTCTAGTTAAGGGTGGCGGCTGGGGCAAAGTCAGACGCATCACTTTCCACTTGGAATGGGATGGATTCGTCCACAGTGTGCATCGCGGCCTTCGCAATGTCCGCTTTGATGTCGTCGAAGGCCCGACAGGCCTCCTCCGCCAGGGGAAAAGAATTCGATTTTAGGAGCGGACGGGCTTTATCCGCATAACGGGGAACCCACTGGGCATAGTAGGAGAAGAAGCCCAGGCATCTCCTCAATGCTTTGAGGGTAGTAGGGAGGGGAAGCTGCATAAGGGGACGCATACGGGCTGGGTCGGGACCAAGGACACCATTTTCTTTCACGTACCCAAGGATGGCGAGGCGGCGTGTCCGGAAAACACACTTCGCATCGTTATATGTCAGATTCAGGAGAGTGGCCGTACGAAGGAATTTTTGTAGGTTGGCATCATGATCCTGCAGGTCATGGCCGCAGATGGTGACGTTATCCAGATACGGGAAAGTGGCCCGTCGTCTGTGCTGGTCCACCATTTGATCCATGGCCCGTTGGAAGACTGAGACCCCATTGGTGACACCAAAGGGGACTCGGAGGAACTGGTAGAGGCGGCCATCCGCCTCAAAGGCAGTATATGGGCGATCCTCCGAGCGGATAGGGAGCTGGTGGTAAGCCGATTTCAAATCGATCGTCGAGAAAACCCGATAGTGCGTGATGCGGTTGACTATTTCCGCGATACGGGGAAGAGGATACGCATCTAGTTGGGTATACCTATTTATGGTCTGGCTGTAGTCAATCACCATGCGGTGTTTCTCCCCCGATTTAACTACGACCACTTGCGCCCTCCAGGGGCTGGTGCTGGCCTGGATAACCCCTTCCCGGAGCAACCGTTGTACCTCGGACCGAATGAAGGCCCGGTCATCCGCACTATAGCGCCTACTCCTGGTGGCTATAGGCCTACAATCCTGGCAGTGGGTAGCATTCTTGATGCAATATTTGCACATATCACCTTAATACAGGTTAGGCCCAGGCAGAGTGTGAACAGGATGGCTACTATTACAATTAATCCCTTCATAATGTATGCGCCCCAAACTGGGTAAAACAGCCACCTTAACCACCCATCAGTCCCTGTAAATCCCTGTTTAAAGCTATCCAATTGCTTTTGTATCCCGGACATGTCTGCTGCTTATTTTAATGTCTCGTCGTGTACATATGTGATGCATTTTCCTTTGATGATGGTGCATACCCCTCCTTGTCTGGCTAGCTGATAGTCTACTGCATATCTCGTTTACTGTGTGTATAGTCTGAGTTCTGCGAGTTCTTGGTCAATTGCACCCAGTGCTTGTAGGGTGTTGTTTCCTAAGATGGTAAGTCCACATATGAAGAAATTCCTATTACTGGCACTGATCACCCCTGCGGCGCCCCCGAGGGATAGTGTCCCCAGAAATCCATACCCCAAAGAAGATCCTAATGTGACAGGGGCCTGCCAGTCGGCGCAGAATTCTGCGCTGATGGCCCTGGTCACTATGCGTTTCTGGACATGCCCTTCGCTTGGGCACGGAACCGTGAGAGGTCTGATTGTCCCGACGGAAAAGAACCTTGGAGGCCTGTCTGTGGCCGTCATGTATACATTTTTGAATAAAAACACATAACCTTCTTTAACCCGATAACATGCATTACCCTGGGGTCGTTTGACCAAATGGTCCCATGCTGTGGCACCTTCCCTCCCCCCGGACTGTCCACTTGATTGTACCCCTTGGTGAGAATCAAATGGGTATGTCCCCGAGGCTGAGCTTACGTGGGTGCCGTTGCACTTGCCACACATAAGCTGCCTACCCGCGGTGACTGCAATGCATTTTTGTTGCTTGCAGTCACAAGTGAAGTGTCCTTCCCGGACCCGGCACTCCTGGAGAGTACAATGTGCCTCAGCGCACGAATCATTTTTAGGGACAAAGGCATGCACGCACCCCCATCCCTCTCCCTTAAAACATTGTGGGTAGTTCCCATGTGTCTCCTCCCGTTGGGGTCCCATCCCCCCTAGAATTCCCGGCTCAGTGAGCTCTACACACCTTCCTTGTATCCCTTGTTTAAAGTACCCAATATGTTCCTTGCAGGGTGCCCCCGATGTGTCAATAGTGAATAACTCTTGTGGGAGCCACCCTGGTGTTGCGATGAATAGGGAGTTTACTGATCGCACTGAAGGGTAACAAGCGGTCCTATTCCCATAGATCTGGATGTGTGTTTTCAGGAATAGGTTTTCTTCCATGATTGGGGGTTCTGCTCCCCTAACCCCCATGTGTTGGAGCATATTTACAATGGTCATGGTTATCATCAAATATGTCCCTGTTCCCATATCGTTTTTTTTAACAAGTATTTTTACAGTTATAGCATATACAGAAAATAAACAGGCAATCAAATTAAAAGTAGTTTGTTCCGACGTCTTGACAGTAGATCAGGTCCTGGTTCCTGTGGAATTTGAACGAACGAAAACGGTATCTTTAGTTTATTTGTCTTCATACAGCTTTAATTGGGTCCAATGTTTCCAGACCCCCTGTCCCCTTATATCTATACAGGCACAGATATCTCCGCTAATAATGACCTCGTAAGGTCCGTGCCATCTTGGGGCAAATCCTGGTTTTGCAGGAAGCACTTTTGTTAATACCCGGCTCCCGGCTTTTGGGACCTCTGGTAATATTTCTGAGTCCTCCTCTGTATCGACCTGTGCCTGATTAAAAGTTACGGACCGGCGCATCCCCTTCAATTGGGTGCTAAGGTCTCGGATGTATTGACGGACCTTATCCTTTATCGGACCCACATCTGTCCAGCCTGTAATAATGTTTTCGGTTAAGTGCATTGCTTGCCCGGTCATCAGCTCGTATGGGGTCAAGCCGGTAGTTCGATTTGTGGTCGCCCTAAGCCTCATCAGAACTGCAGGTAGGACTTCTGTCCAATTTCTACCTGAGGATTGCATTGCTTTTGCCATGGTTATTTTTAGAGTCCGATTCATCCCCTCCACCATCCCGGAACTTTGTGGGTGATAGGGGATGTGAAATTTCTGTTTTATTCCTAATAGTTGGCAAATGTTTTTCATAACCTTTCCTGTGAAATGTGTTCCCTGGTCCGAATCAACTTGAATTGGCATCCCCCATCGGGGAATGACTTCAGCTGCCAAAATCCTGGCTACCGTTAGGGCTGTACAATTGGTTGTGGGGAACGCTTCTACCCACCTGGTGAATTGATCTACTATTACCAGGCAGTATGTTTTCCCGTGAGAGGGGGGCAATGGTCCTATGAAGTCCATTTGTATCTGTTCCCAGGGTCCCTTTGGTCTGGGTTGGTGTCCCATCTTTACCTTTATGGGCTTCCCGGGGTTGTGCTGTGCACATATAGTGCATCTGCGGCAGTATGCGGCCACATCCCGTCCCAATCCTTTCCACCACCACTCTCTCCCCAGGCTCTTTATCATTGCATCCCTGCCTGTATGGGGAAGTCCGTGGTGTAGTTCCAGTAATGTGTTCTGGATACATCCTGGTGCCAATACCCGGTCATCTTTTCTCCACACCCCGTCAGCCCCTTTAACTGCGCCCAGCTCCTCCCATCTATCTCGTTCTTGTTGGGGAATGTCCCCATGTAATTTCTGTATGTCAATTTCTTCCGGTTCTACCACTATCGCTGCAAGGGGCAGGCTTTTAATGTCGCTGTTTTCTAGTGCTTGCTGTGCCGCTGTGTCTGCGGCTTGATTCCCTTTGAAATGAATCCACCCCGGGGTGTCCCTTCCGGGTTCCCGCTGGTGGGCTTTTATTTTAATTACTGCAGCCTCTGGAGGCTGTTCATTAGCTGCTAGCAGCGCCCTAATCTGCTGTTGGTGTTTAATGGGGGTACCTCCTGTAGTAATGAACCCCCTTCTCCCCCATGCAGACATGTAATCATGGATCACACCAAACGCGTATTGGCTGTCTGTATACACATTGACTGCTTTCCCTGCTGCTAATCTTAAGGCTTGGGTGAGGGCAACTAATTCTGCTACCTGAGCGGACTGACCCACGTCGATCCGTCCTGATTCTAGGGTTTCCAGGTTCTGGTCTACTACTGCCCACCCTGTCCTTGGTGATCCGGATACATATTTGCGGGACCCATCCACATAGAAGGTCTTATTTGCTGTTGGAAGGGGTTCGTCTCTAATCTTTCCTTCCTTGTTATCTTCGTCAATTTCTCCACAGCTGTGCGCTTCCCCAATGTCTAAAATCCCTTCCGCGGGGTTTTCTCCCGTGTCCCTAATGATGGTGACTGACTTGTTAGGTGGTCGGAGTGTGGCCTCCCACCTGGCCCTCCTTATATTTGAGACTGTTTTGAGTTTGCCCGTGTTTAGCGTTTCTACCAATGTATGTTTTGTGTGTAGCACAATATCTCCTGTCATGACAATGGGCTCACTTATCCTCACAGCCCATGCTGCACAATCTAGGGCGGCTATGCACCTGGGCATCCCGGTGACTACTGGTCCCTCAGCCGTTGAATAATACCCTACGGGTCTCTTTCTATCGCCATGAGTCTGTGCCACTACGGCAGAATAGAAGCCGTCCTGGTTGTCACAGAAGATGTGGAACTTCTTGCTTCCATCTGGCAGTCCCAGCCCTGGGGCTGAAACTAACCTAGCTTTCAACTCTGCATATGCTGTCTCTTGCTCTTGTCCCCACTCTATACTTTCCAAGGCTGGCTTTCCTCCCTTCACTAGTCTCTGAATTGGCTCCGCGATTCTTGCGAAGTCAGGGATAAAACTCCTACTGTAATTGAATAGTCCTAAAACTGTTCGGACCCCTCTTACTGTAACTGGTCGCGGCATTTCTTTAATGGCGGTTTTGCGATCTGCGGGCATTTCTTTAATTCCCTGGGAAATTAGGTGTCCTAAGTACAGGACCTGGGGTTTTGCAATTTGTGCCTTATGTGGGCTGACTTTCAGCCCGGCTTTTGCCAATCCTTCTAGTACTGCATACAGGGCTGCCTTGTGCCCTTCTTCTGTTTTGGACGCTATTAACACATCGTCCACATACTGGAGGACCGTATTGTCCTCATGCAATTTCACCCTACTCAGGATATCGCTCATTGTTCTGTGAAATATGACAGGACTGTTATGAAATCCCTGTGGGAGGCGAGTCCATGTATACTGTTTCTCTCCCACAGTGAAGGCGAATTTGTTTTGGGATTCTATGTCCAGTGGAAGGGACCAGAACCCATTTGCCATATCTAGCACCGTGAAAATTTTGTGGTCTTGTGCCAATCCGTTTAAAATAGTCGAGGTGTTTGCCACAATGGGGTGTAATTTAGGTGTTACCTTGTTCAAACCTGTGGAATCGATGGTGAGCCTGTAGCTCCCGTCAGGTTTTATAACTGGCCATGTGGGCGTACTGGTGGTTTCCCTGAGGATTCCCTTTTCTATTAAACCCTTAACTATTTCTACTACTGCCCCTTGCGCTTCTCTCTTGATAGGGTATTGTCGGTGGGGCTTGTGTTCCGGTCCTGGGACTTTTATCGGTTCTGTGTCGGTTAGTCCGGTATCTAATTTCGTCCGAGCCCAGGCTTCGGGAATGGAAGCGCAGATGGCTCCGAACCCTTCTTTATCCTGATCCCAATCTCTGGCCACGATGGTGGCTACCCCAACCGTCCCCAGGTGGCTAGCTAATGTCCCTATTCCGGTCTTCCTACTGTCAGGTTGTGGCCAAATTAGTTTCCCTTTACCACAATCTATCAGCACCTGGTATTCCCTCATTAAATCGTTCCCCATGATTGTGCCCTCATTATTCTGACAAATGTAAAATTGCATTGGAATATACTTGTGGTTGATTTCTACTAGTGTGGTTTCGCTAAGATAGGCGGGTATTCTCTCTCCCCCTACCCCGGTTATGTGTATTCTTTTGTTGGTCAGTGGCAGGGGTAGGTTTGTAATTGATATGGCTGCCCCCGTATCTACTAACATGTGGCATTCCCTACCCCCTACCAAGGCTTCTACATATATTCTCTCCCCCTCTTTCCTGTTTTGGATGGGAGCTACGGGTTGTGAGATTTCGACCAGTGTTGGTCGATAAGTGGGGTGGACGGACACCGGCTTTTGTCGGGATTCACTATCTTCTGTGGGCGTGGCTACACTAATCCTCTTTTGTCTCCCATCTCCCTGGTTTGGGGTCTCTTCTAGTCACCCGAGTGGATTCCGGGAATGTGGTGCCCCCGGGGTTGGTCTATAGTTGTCTTGGGGTCTCCCATGTTTCCCCCAACATGTTGCCTCTGTGTGCCCTGCCCTGTGGCAGTGGTCACAGCGGGGCCCGCCATTCTCGGGTTTCCCTTTGAATGGTGCTCCCCTGCAGAATCTAGCCATATGCCCTGGCTGGCCACATGTGTAGCAGCTGAGCCCGGTTCTCCCCTTATCTCCGTTATGGGGGGTTCCAGTTCTCTCTCGTCTGGGCTTTGCCTGGGCAACCTTCCCTTCGTTTATCCCGCTAGCCCACTCGACTAGCTCGTCATAGTCTTGGGATGCTATCACCCCCATCTTAAGGATTTCTTGGTGTACCTCTGATAGCCCGTCCTTGAATCCCTGGTTAAAAGCCCTGTTTCTCCTATCCACATTGTCCTGTCCTGAACATTCCCTATATACCTGGAATAATCTCTCTCCAAATTCCGATGCACTTTCCCCCTGTCCTTGTTTAGTATTTGTGATCCTACTCCAATTAGTGGGGGGGTTCCCCAAGACCCGTTGGATTTCGGTCTTATATAATATGAAGGGTGCCTGCTGGTCGTCTATCTCAGCCGTTGGAGCAATGGCATGTGTCCACCTTCCTCCATTATAGTCCTGTGCTGCTTGGGCCACTGGCCCTCCTGCCACCAACCTCCATTTATCCACTGGACAGGCTGCCCTGACCAGCTGGTGTATGTCCCTTAAATGTAACTGGTGTCCTACCCAGAGTGAATCTAATTCGCCCCAAAATCCCAGGTTTGCGCTTCTGGGTTTTAACTTCCCCAGGGATGCCATAATCTGCTGCCTTTCCCCTGGGGTAAAAGGCTTATAGGTTGCTTTTGGTTGTGCTAACGTCCCTCCTCTGTTACTGGCGCTAGATTATAATTTTTTATGTCTCCTTCTGATACTGGAGCGGTTGTATGTTTCTGCACTGACTCGTATGAACGCCGAGGGTCCGTTTCCTCTGATCTCTGCGTTTTCTCCGCAGTGTGGCTTCTGTGTTCTAATTCCCTCACTCTCTCCTGCAATACCTTAATTTGTTCTGTCTCTTTGTGTCTCTCCTCCATGGAGGCATTTACCTTCTCAATTAGTCCAGCTAACTGGGTCACTAACATGACTCCCATTACTTTTGTTTTGTCCCGTTTAACTCCGTCTACCCCCTTTCTCTGATCTTCTAAAGTTTGTGATGCGTTCCACCCGTTCCGTTTCATCTTTCCAACAATCGCTTCTCTGGCTAACAGATACTGAAAAATGAGAGCTACAGCAGTTTCTCCCTCAATAACGTGGTCTGCCATTTTTCTGTCTAGCAGTTCTGCAACCCCCGTATGCTGGTTCCAACAGTAAAAGTGCCCCAACTCTCTCTCTCTCTTATCTCCTGTCACTGATACTGCTCCAGCACCGTCTGTATCGCTGTAGGGTCTCGTAGTGGGGTCCCATTGTGTCACTTCTCCTTTGCTCCCCCAACTATTCCTGACACCTCACGCTTGGTCTATTTTGTGTTGTCTTATTGGGATGTGTGCTGGTCTTTTAGTGGGTTTGTCGGCCCCTGTCCCCAGCCCCTTTAAGTACAACGCCTCCCGCTTGGCCACCACCTCCACTAGCAAGGTTCATCCGTTACCCCAAAAAGGGAGTCTCAGCTCCCTGGTACCCTGCTATGGACTGTGGTGTTCCCTACAGACGAACAAGGTTATCAAACTCCGCCCGGGTCCCTAATGGATTCTCCGTCGCCGTGTCTCTTGGTCAGGATGGATCGGGTCCCCTCTTCCTCAACACTTACACATATGTATCTGTTATCAAAGCCCCTGTTATAATTAGTAACTGTATCGACTCTGAGGTTGTTCGTCCCTTCAGAGTCTGTGTTGTTACCCGATTTACACTGTCCGTGCCTTGCACCCTGAGTGCCTGTGCCTCTTAGCGCCCACCCTCATAACCCAACCTTAGCGTGGGAGATTTCTCCTCTTAACGTCCAGTTTAGGGTGGGGCACCTTGAATCAAGCACTCCCTTGTCCTATTGCCTTGGCACAGACAGCGGTTTCGTTTACAATCCTGGGTTACTTACACCAATTAGTTCTGCATGCGGTTCTTATCTTTATATTAGTCTTAATTCCTTATTCCCGTTATCAAATACCCAAAACCTGTTACCCTTTCCACTGGTAAAGTTACTTACCTTCTTCCACACGGTCGTTCTGACCTATACCTCTTTAGTGCAGAATTCTGTTTCAATTTTAAAAACTGAGGCAAGATTATACAGTTCAACAAGACAACAATATTTAAAACAGACAAACCCTAACCCTTAAAGGTACCTCACTTCGAACGGAGACTTGTACTCGCCCTTGACTGCTCTGGATTTTTACCAAATTCGTTTAAATTTGATCCCGGCTTCCAGACCGTGGCCACCCGTCAGAAGTCAGATATCAAATCCTGCCGACTACGCCATTTGTTGTCGGGAAAAATCCCTTGCACCAGTGCATTCAAGGAAGTCGAGTCGCAAGGCAATGTTCAAAGCGTTTTTCTTTATTGTACAATTACTGGGAACCCAGGGAGACCCCCTTAGCCAGCTTAGAAACAGTGCTTGGCCACGTTGATTTCAATAGTTATACATTTGCTCTGGATATTTATAGGAATCCAAATTCGAGGGGGAACATTTGCTCATACATTTTTACAATACTTATAAAGTGGCTTGTCTGGTCAGGAAGTTCCCTGAGAGACTTGTCAATTTGCATCTGTATGGTGTGTGTCCGTGTTAATGGGACTGCCTTTTCTTGCCCCGGTGTTTTAATGTGTTTCCCATTATCCTCTCGACGTGTCCCCTTATCTCAATCGATCTCGACTGTTTTGTGTCTGTATTCTATGCTTGTGAGATTAGGTGTTAATGTCATTTTGTCCTGCTGTTTGTAGGGGGATTTAATCTAATCTTTTATTCTTTTTATCCTAGTTTATTAAGTTTCTCTGCCTGCCTTGGCCATTTTATTCCTGTAATATTTTATTGACAGTCGGGTTATGCCATATAACCCACTCCAGGCCTTGACTCGCAGATATCCCGATCTTCTGGCCAAAGGCCGGTTTAAAATGCAGCTTCGTGCTGTTGCTGGGCAGAATAAGGAGCTTTTGTCGGCTTTGAAATTAAAGGTCTCCCAGCTGTGCAGATGGGGATTTAAACGAATGTCCATTCGGGTGTTCCCCTCTGCATTGTGGGCACGTTATGAATGGTGCAAATCAGTCCAATAAATGAATATGTTTAATGAGGTGAATATTGATGAGACAATAAAAATATGGCTTTTGGAAAATGGCTACTTCAGATCAGAAGCCTCAGATTTTACTGCACGTAGCACTGAGAGAAAGTTCTCCTGAAGCCTCAGATTGTACTGTACATAACACTGAGAGTTAGTTCTGTCTGAAGACTCAGATTGAACTGTACATAACACTGAGAGATAATTCTATCTGAAGCCTCAGATTGTACTGTACATAACACTGAGAGATAGTTCTTCTGAAGCCGCAGATTGTACTGTACATAACACTGAGAGTTAGTTCTGTCTGAAGCCTCAGATTGTACTGTACATAACACTGAGAGAAAGCTCTTCTGAAGCCTCAGATTGTACTGTACATAACACTGAGAGATAGTTCTATCTGATGACTCGAGCTAAGACTGTACTGTACGTCATGCTGAGAGTTTGATCCGTGTGAAGTCCTATACTAAGATTGTTCTGTCCATGAGCTGTACATAAGATCTGCTACAACCTGGATTAAGCAGACTGTATCAACCCTGATTGACGTTAACTTCATCTAAAAACCACGACCATGATACCCAGAAGACAATAAGATATAAGAGCAGAATGAGGCCATTGGGCCCGTCAAGCCGGCTCCACCATTCAATTCTGGCTGATAAGTTTCTCAAACCCATTCTCCTGCTTTCTCCCCGTAACCCTTGATCGCTGTACCAGTCAAGAACCTATTTATCTCTTTATTAAATACAGTCCATGATCTGGCCTCCACAGCCTTGTGTGGCAATGAATTCCACAGATTCACCACCCTCTGGCTGAAGAAATTCCTCCTCGTCTCAGTTCTGAAGTAAGAAGTCTCACAACAGCAGGTTAAAGTCCCACAGGTTTATTTGGAATCACGAGCTTCCGGAATGCTGCTCCTTCATCAGGTGAGTGGGAAACTGGTGTTGTGAGACTTCTTACTGCGCACACCCCAGTCCAACACCGCCATCTCCACATCACATTTCTATAGGGCCGTCCCTTTCCTCTGAGTCTGTGCCCTCGGGTCCAAGTCTCCCCGACTCATGGAAACATCTTCCCCAAGTGCACTCTATCCAGGCCTTTCATTATTCTGTAAGTTTCAATGTTATCCCCTTCCTCATACTTCCAAACTGCATCGAATATGGACCCCCAGTCCTCAGACGCTCCTCATGCGTCAAGTCTTTCATTCCCCGGATCATTCTTGTGAACCTGCTCTGGACCCTCTCCAAGGCCAGCACATCCTTCCTTAGATACGGGGACCAAAATTGCGAACAATATTCTGAATGCGGTCAGACCAGTGTCTTATAAACCCTCAGCAGTACACCCCTGCTTTTGTATTCTCGTCGTCTTGAAATTAACACTAGCAGAGTGATCTCTGCTAAATCGAATTAATATTGACCCTACATTATTTCCAACTTTCCATACCTCCCTGAACCTCAACACCCCTTCGAGGCTGTAACTGTTCTACTTTGGATATCAAAACTGTTGGATTGAAGGGGGTTAAGTGAAGCTGTTTGTTTAGTGACTGGAATTGATGTGAGTCTCCATGGATCCGATTAGTGTGCCTGGAGGGATTCCCCTCTTCTATTAATGAAGGATTCCGTTCAATGTGTTGTCCCATTGAGTCAGCGGGAGCGGCAACTCCGACACCAACAGAGATCAGCGGCTGTGGAGAGAGAGGGAGGGAGAGGAGAGATCAGAATCTGGGAGCAATGGATTGGAATCTTCCAACAATGGATCAGAATCTGGGAACAATGGATTGGAATCTTCCAACAATGGATCAGAATCAGGGAACAATGAACCGGAATGTTCCAACCAAGGAGAGGAGTTTATTCTATTGGATTTCTCAGTTTACTGATGATGGGTGGACATCAGCTGAGCGGATTCAATATCTACTGTATGTGATTGAATGTATTTACTATCCCCTCCTGGCGATTGTTGGTGTTCCGGGTAAGTCCCTGGCTGGAATTGTACCGGCCCGACCGCCACGGGAATCGGAGCAGGCGAGGGGCGGAGAATGGGAAGGTCTGTTGAACACGGGTGGGATTTTGCAGCTTCAGGAAGAGTGAGGCTGGAAAGTCCCGTCCCCTGTGTCCAGTTCCTAATTCTAGAAAGGCTGTTTAACTGTATTGATTTTCTTGTCATTTCCTGTACTGGATTTGCTGCTCTTGTTGAATCTCTGTGTCCGGTTATTAATTCTTTCAGCCACTGACAATTGTCTCAGGGTCTATGGGCTGGGATGTCTTCTGAGTGCTGTGACTTTCCATAGACATGGGACCTCAAACACTATTCCTTCGTGTGTAAAAGATTGAGACAGAATCCTTTTCACCCTCTGCATATAACACCAGTTCACCCACCCAATCACCAGGCCGCAGAATCAATTTTATTGGTCATATCTGCACAGCAGGATCTCACAGAGAGAGAACATGTTTCATTAAATTTGAAATTGATTCATCAGTGTCACAAGTATGCGAACATTAACATTGCAATGAAGTTACTGTAAAAATCGCCCAGTCACCACACTCCAGCGCCTGTTCAGGTACACTGAGGGAGAATTTAGCACGGCCAAGGCACCCAACCAGCACAACTAGTGGGAGGAAACTGGAGCACCCGGAGGAAACCCACGCAGACATGGGGAGAACATGCAGAATCTGCACAGACAGTGGCCAAGCCTGCAATTGAACCAGGACCTCTGGTGCTGTGAGGCAGCAACGTTACCCCCTGTGCCACCACAAGCTCTCTGAGAGCAACAGGAACACAAACACACAGACACACCCAAACACACATACATTAATACACACATTTGTTGATAGAAGCAATCAGATTGAGACACTCCCACTCACACACAAATTCAAGAACCAAAATTGGTGTAACATTCCAGAATAACACACACTTAGGAACACTCGTCAGGTACTCTTGCTCACACACAAACACGCACGCACACACATGCATACTGGTGCAGACAATATAGACACACGCAACACACACACGGTAGCGGGAGCGGCAGGATAACAGCTACTCCCTGTCCATTGATGGTGGGGTGATCAAGTAAAACCGCGTGACAGCCTGGAACTCAGGCCCACGTCCCATTTCTCACCTCTTGCAACCTTCACCGGCAATGGATAAACAGCGGATTCAGTCTCCTGCCCATTTCCGGCAAGAGGCTGAATAAATTATTTCAATTTATTTTAAAACAAATTTAAATGCAATTAGCGAGCCTGGGATGGAATGGTGCGCCACACTTGCCTTTGCAGCCTCACCGGGAGAGGTTGGGTCCGGTGAGGGAAACGGCTGGCCACATGTATGAGGACGAGTCATGATGACCTCGCCAGGAGAACTGAAGGCCATTGAGGACACCGGGCAAGGTCGAGGGCAAAGGTAGGTGCCCCTTGGGCAATGCCCACCGGGCAGTACCAGGGAGTGGCGCATGAGGTGGCGGGGTCTACAGGGGTGGAGCCTGAAGGTAACGGGGCCTACACTGAATGTAGTTGCTGGGTCGGAGGGGGTCCCGTTACCACTCTGCCCGCTGTCTGTGGGGTGGGGTGGTCCCCGCTGCCACTCTACACGTGATTGGTGTTGGTAGGAAGGGGGGGCATCACTGCCTCTCTGCATGTACAGTGGGGTAGGGAGGGGGTCTCGCTGCCTCTCTGCATGCACAGTGGGGTAGGGAGGGGGTCTCGCTGCCTGTCTGCATGCACAGTGGTGTAGGGAGGGGGTCTCGCTGCCTCTCTGCATGCACAGTGGGGTAGGGTGGGGGGATCCCGCTGCCTCTCTGCATGCACGGTGGGGTAGGGTGGAGGTCTCGCTGCCTCTCTGCATGCACAGTGGGGTAGGGAGGGGGTCTCGCTGCCTGTCTGCATGCACAGTGGGGTAGGGAGGGGGTCTTGCTGCCTCTCTGCATGCACAGTGGGGTAGAGTGGGGGTTCTCGCTGCCTCTCTGCATGCACAGTGGGGTAGGTTGGGGGGTCTCGCTGCCTCTCTGCATGCACAGTGGGGTACGGAGGGGTCTCGCTGCCTCTCTGCATGCACAGTGGGGTAGAGAGGGGGTCTCGCTCCGTAACATTGGATATACAGTGAAAAGTGTTGTTGCTTGAGTGCCATACAGACAAATCATACTGTACATAGAGAAGGAGAGAGTGCAGAATGTAATGTTGCAGTCATAGCTGGGATGTAGTAAAAGATCATCTGAATGAAATGTGGGTCCATTCAAAGGTCTGATGGCAGCAGAGAAGGTGTTCCAAAGTCGGCAGCATGGTGGCACAATGGTTAGCGCTGCTGTCTCACAGGAACCTGAGTTCGATTCCCGGCTTGGATCACTGTCTGTGTGGAATTTGCACATTCTACCCGTGTCGGCATGGGTTTGCTCTGGATGCTCCAGTTTTCACCCACAGTCCAAAATGTGCAGGTTAGGTTGATTGGCCATGTTAACTGCCCATTAGCGTCCTGGGATATGTATGTTTGGGGGATTAGCAGGGTACATATGTGGGACTTTGGGGATAGGGCCTGGGTGGGATTGTTGTAGGTGGAGACTCGATGGGTCACATGGCCCCCTTCTGCACTGTAGTGATTCTATTATTCTATGAGTCGGTTGGTCCATGTCCTCACACGTTCTTTATCTTTTTCTCTGATGGAACAAGTGGGAAGAGTTGATGTCCGTGGTGCGCTATTCCTGAATTAGGCTGGTTGCTTTTATGAGGCAACGGGAAGTTTAGACAGAGTTCGTGAGTGGGAGGTTGGTGTGAGTGATGGACTGGTCTGCATTCACCAAGCTTTGAAGTTTCTCGCAGTCTTGGACAGAGCTGGAGCCATACCAAGCTCGAATGTTATTTATGGTGCATCTGTAAAAGTTGGTGAGAGTCGCAGCTGACATGCCAAATGTCCGTAAACCTCTGAGAAAATAGAGGCGTTCGGAGACTTTTTAATTATAGGGACGTCATGGAGGAACCAGGAAAGGTTTTTCGTGATGTGGACCCGAAAACGTGAAGCTCTCGACTATTTCAACTTCACCCCATTGATGTAGATCGGGGCATGTACTCCACTAGGCTTCCAAAAGTCGATTTGCTTTGTTGACATTGAGGAAGAGCTTATTGTTGTCGCCCCAGTTCACCAGATTCTCTGTCTCTTCCTCCGACCCACTGCAGGTGTCATCAGCAAACTTGGAAATGGAGTTGGAGGGGAATTTGGCCACACAGTCACCAGTGTATAAGGAGTACAGTAAGGGGCTGAGGACGCAGCCTTACGGGGCACCGCTGTTCAGGATGATTGTGAAGGAGATGTTGTTGATTGTCCTTAATTTTGCTGTCTGCGGATTAGGAAGTTGAGGATCCAATTGCAGAGGCAGGCGCCAAGCTCAGGGCCACGGACGTTGGACATGAGTTTCGTAGGACTTATGGTGTTGCAGGCTGAGCTGTAGTTGATAAACACGAGTCTGTGTTCCAGGGTTCACTGTGGGGCCAGTGAGATGGCATTGTGGACCTGTTGTGGGATGTCGGTGAACTGTCGTGGATCCAGGCAATCTGGGAAGCCGGAACTGATTCATACCACGACTAACCTTTTGATGTATTTCATAATATTGGATATCAGAGTCACCGGACGATAGGCATTATGGCAACCTGCTTGGCTTTTCCTTTGGCACTGGCCTTTGTTTGAGTTTTACCTGGTGCAGAGATTGGCAACCTTCCTTCCGAGAGAGGACTGATGCAGCTGCACTGGTCCAGTAAACCATAGTGGGACAGCAGTAATCGCACTGAGTATTATGGACGATAGCGATTCGCTGAACCTTGAAGCTTTCTCCCACTCTTGAAAGCAAACACTGGAAGTTGTGATGTGTGCCAATCGTGTGTGAGATTACTATTTTTTGCTGTGTTGTGCTAACAGTGGCCACAATGCTGTGATCTCCTCTTCAGGGTACAGTTCTGTGTAAATATAATCGAGATTCTGTGCTGTCAAGGCATCAGGATCTCCCTCTGCCAATTGTTAGTATTGTCCAGAGGCAAGGGTCAAACCAGCCCTCTTTGGTACCAGCTGTGTTGCAGGGGTTGTCAGTAAACTGTCTGAGAGACGACAGATTACCATCTACAGGACTCCAGTCTGGATTTTCTGTCAGGGTTTACTCCCTCATCCTTGTAGCTGAGTGAGGGTCAATGTTGTGGACTTTCTGGAAAGCTCTCTCCCAAATGTATACCACTGTGTTGCTACCATGGAGCAGCACGGTGACACAGTGGTTAGCACTGCTGATTCACAGCGTCAGGGACCTGGGTTCAATTCCAGGCTTGGGTCACTGTCTGTGTGGAGTTTGGACCTTCTCCCCGTGTCTGTGTGGGTTTCCTCCGGATGCTCCACTTTCCTCTTACCCTGCAAAAGACGTGCTGGATATTTAAAAACAGATTTCAGTGATTTTATGTGTGTCCATTCCTTTTCATTTCAACCCATCCTCAGTCCAAATGGTAACTTCTTTCCCTGAATCCTGTCTAATTTTATTCTTTATTTCCCTTCCTGACAGTGAACATAATCACAATTGTGACACTGATGAGCAGAAACTGTGGTCTGTCCAAATGTGTGACTCGTTACCTGGTGGCCATGTCAGCGGGGGATCTGCTGGTCGTTATCCTCGACCTGATATTCAGACACATTCCCATTCTTTATCGGGAACAGTTTGTTTTCCTGCACTGGGTCCCCGTGTGTAACATCCACGCCGTCCTGCTTTATGCAGCCACTGACTGTTCTGTCTGGTTCACCGTCACTTTCACCTTTGATCGATTTGTGGCCATTTGCTGCCCCAAGCTGAAGAGTAAATATTGCAGTGAGAAATCGGCGGCTGTGGTTCTGGGAACAGTGACGGTGCTGAGCTGTTTAAAGAACATTTTCTGGTATTTTATGTTATTAAATAAATATTGGCTGGTGAACACCCCCTGGTTTTGTAATTACACAATGGATGTTGTGGAATCTCCGGTCTGGGGAGCAATCGAGTTCCTCCACAACATTCTAACCCCGACTGTCCCGTTCGTCCTGATTCTGCTGCTCAACGTTTTCACCGTCAGACACATTTTAATGAGCAGCAGAGCCCGCAGGAGACTCCGGACTCACAGCAGTGGGGAGAATCCCAGAGACCCAGAGATGGAGAGTCGCAGGAAATCCATAATTTTACTGTTTGTTATCTCAGCCAATTTCATCTTCTTATGGTCGACATTAATGGTTTATTCTATATGGACTCGGATGCATGAATTGGGCTATCGGTCGGTATGGTTAGATAATTTTGTTCTGGAATTGGGCTTCATGCTGCAACTCACAAGTTGTTGTACAAACACTGCCATTTATGCTGTGACACAGACTCACTTCAGGCAGCAGCTAATAAATCTGCTGAAATATCCCCTGACTTCAATTCTTCAACTCATTAGATCCTGAGAGGAAACTACAACCACAAGACCCCTCAATCTTCCTATTGGACTTTCAAACTATAAATAACAAACGGCCTCACAGAGACAGAGAGTGCCAGATAAAGAGAGAGAGAGGGCAGCGAGAGCAAAAGTGAGAATGATACAGAGACGGGGATTGACAGAGAGAGGGAAGGGCATAAATACATGGAGCGTGACAGATTTTGAAGGAGTTTCTAACAGATACAGTGAAAGACAAAGAGAGAGGGAGAGACAGAGAGAGATAGACAGAAAGGACAGAGACAGATAGGGACTCTCACAGAGCGAGAAAAACAGGGACAGAGATTGGGGGAAATGGGGAGGGAGATGGACAGGGAATGAGAAAGGGAGACAGAGGGAGATAGATAGGAAGATGTAATGAGAGAGGGAGACTAAGACGGAAAGGGAGACAGAAAGGGAGGCAGAGAGAAACAGAGACGGAGACAGAGAGCGTCAGTGAATTTGAAAGAGTGAGACTGAATGAGTACAATGGACACAGCAAGAGCAAAAGACAGAGCGAGGTAGAGAGAGAGAAAGACAGAAATAAGAAAAGGGGGACAGAGAAGGAGAAGGAGGAGGAGAGTGAGACTGAGAGGGGGGAGGAGACACAGAAGAAGAGTGGAGAGAGAAGGTGAGTGAGGGAGATGCAGAGAGACAGTAAGAGACACAGAGAAACAGGCAGAGGGAGAGAGACAGAGAGACAGGGGGATACAGAGAGAAGGATGCACAGAAAGACAGAGAGAGAGACATACTTAATGACTTTAACGATAACCATCAGGTGGAGTTATTGGAATATGAGCTCCCTGTTTGAGACAGTTAATGCTGTCCAATCCGGGAGCACTGCAGACGTATATAATATGGTGTGTCTCGGTTACCGGAAGTCAGGGTGTGTACACTCTGGGTGTGGATGTGATGGCCTGGTGTTTTTATCACGACACTATTAATATAGAAACTCAGCTAAAGTTCTGTGCACCCGGGTTCGAACCCGTCACAGCAGATGGTGGAATTTGAATAAATATATCTGGAATTCAGTATCAGCTGGTGACCATAAAACCAGTGTCGATTTTCGGAAAAACATATCTGGTTCACCAATGTCCCAGGGAAGAAAATCTGTCGTCCTTATGTGGTCAGGACGAAATGTGACTCCAAGTGGTTGACACTTAATTGCCCTCTGAACATGGGCAACTGGGGATGGGGAATAAATGCTGGCCGGCCAGCGACACCCAAGTCCCAAGAGTGAATACAAATACTTTGTACTGGGAAATTTTAAACAAACGGTAAACTGTTTCTCACAGCTGGATAAATACCCAATCCCTCTGATCGAGGACTTAGCTTCAAAGCTGGCAGGAGGATTCTTGTTTCCAATTATGAACTGATTCACGTGCATTTATACTGACAGCGAGATGAGGTTTCCCAGCGAAATTCAACCATTCATACTCAGAGGAAGTTTAACATTTATAATGTGTCAAATGTAGGCTTACATTAACACTGCAATGAAGTTAACGTGAAAATCCCCTAGTCGCCACACACAGGTGCCTGCCCGGGTACACTGAGGGAGAATTGAGCATGGCCAACGCATCTAACCAGCTCGTCTTTCAGACTGCGGGAGAAAACCGGAGTAACCAGAGTAAACCCATGCAGATACGGTGAGAATGTGCAGACTCCGCACAGTGACCCAAACCAGGAACTGAACCCAGGTCTCTGGTGTTATGAGGCAGCAGCGCTAACCACTGTGACACCTCGTCAATGGTGACAGTTCGGGGAAAGAAATTCCAGATGTGACTCAGCCTCCTGGATAATGGTAGGCGGACAGTAATAAAGCCCACAGCTGGATATGGGCGGTGCAGCCCATAACGTTGGCCCATATCCAGCTGTGGGCTTTATTACTGTCCGCCTACCATTATCCAGGAGGCTGAGTCACTGACGCCAATGCCTTGAATTGGCTACGATTAACAGACACTTGTCGTACCCACAATGGAAGAGATGGTAATCATGAACTTTTTCACAACTCTCCCAGTGGCTGCCAATAATATTCGGCTGTGGAGGCAAAATTACCCATTCCTGAATGAATTGAAGCAGCGAGTGCTGATGGGGGAATCCAAAAGGCCATTACAGCCTGAATTGCACCCATATTGGATTGGCAGAGAGCAGCTGACTGTGGAAGATGGCACACGCCTATGGGGTTCAAGAGTGTCATCCTGAGCCAGGGTCACCATCCCATGGTGAACCTTACCATGGCCACCCAGGAGTGGCAAACTGAAGATCCTCTAAGTTGCCCTGTTGGTGGCCAGGTATGGGGACGGATATTTGCGCGTGGGTCAGTGTTGGCAAGATCAACAAGGGCAGAACTATCACCAGTCACTACTCTTCACACTTGGGAATGGCCAGGACGGCCATAGACGTGGCTGCACATGGACAGTGCCGGTCCGTTCATGGGGTCTATGTTTCTGGTAATGGTAGATGCTGATTCAAAATGTATGGCCGTACACAGGGTGAGTTACTCAAACACAAGGACAAGAGTGGAGAAACTTCACACCTCTTTCTTGACATCCGGGATCCCGGAAATGTTAGTTTCTGAAAATGGACTACCGTTCATCAGCCAGGAATTTGTGCATTAGAGGAAGTTGAACAGAAATTAACATGTTAGGACAGTGTCATATTACCCATCATCCAACGGCCTGGCAGAAAGAGCGGCCCAAACAGTAAAAGCAGGTTCAAAAAATCATCCCACAGCCTCCTTGGACACCAAACCATCCAGATTCATCTTCAATTACAGGACGTCACCTCCCCAACACCCCCCCCCACCCTCCCACACCCCACCCCCGCCCCCCCACCCCCGCCCCCCATCCCCGCCCCAACCCCCCCACCCCCCCACCCCCACCCCCACCCCCCCTCTCCCCCCACCTCCCAACCCCCCCGCCCCCACCCCCACCCCTCCCCCTACCCCCAACCCCCCCACCAACCCCCCACCCCCTTCCAGAGGGAACAGATTCTCCCTGTCCAATCTATCATCTTGAAAAAAACATTTTACACACGAGACAAATGACAATGACTTCCCCGTGCTGCAGCGCAAGAACTGGTGTCCATGTGGTCACGTCCCAGAGAACAGGGACTGCGGACAATGGACAGCAATGGGATTCCTCACCTCCGACTATTGACCTTAAGAAGTTTTTATGCTTGAAGCATATTTCACCATTGTTGGTCGTTTCAAAATCAGTTGTTTTAGTGTGACTATCTTTATGTAGTTTGAATTAATGGCATTACATATTGTAGCTGAATTAACAAAAGCCATTTTCAGAAAAAAAACGACGCCTGCCATATTGGGAAGCAGACAGATTAGTTCAACAGACAGCCTTAATTGTGGAACAGTTAAAGGATAACTAATTCATTAAAAGATGTGTTAGGTTGGTATGGTGATCATATCCTCCGCTCCAGAAACATCCCTTCCTCTTTTGAGTTTAAAGCCCTCTCTCCTTCCCTAGTTATGTAGTTTGCAAGAACGTTGCTGGCAGCAGGTTCAGATGTAGATCATCCCAACGGTACAGCCCCCACTTTCTCCAGAACTGATTTTAATGTCCCACAAGCTGAAACTTACCTCTTCCACCAGTCTTTCAAACCATGTATTCATTCCTCGAATGTGATGTGCGCTATGCCAATTTGCACGTGGCTGAGGTAATCATCTCCTGATTATAACCTTGTGTGTTCTGTTGTTTAATTCAGTGTCTATTTCTTGATAATGTCTGTGCAGAAGCTGCTACTTCATTCTACCTATGTCATTGGTACCGACATGGTCCACAACAATGGGATCCTCCTCACAACCACGGTCATCTCCAGCCAGATGTCCTGAACTCTGGCATGGGGCAGGCAACACAGTCAACTGCACTCTGACTCCTTGTTACAGAGAAAATTGTCAATCCCTCTGATGAAGGAGCAGCACTCCGAAAGCTCGTGCTACCAAATAAATCTGTTGGACTTTAACCTGGTGTTGTGAGACTTCTTACGTTGCCGAGCCCAGTCCAATGCCGGCATCTTCACATCATCAATCCCTCTCACTATACTGTCACTTCCTCCCACTAATTTACTCTGTGTCTCTCCCATCCCAACCCCTCACCTCCCCCCACGGCCCACTGAACAGCTTCCTATACCACAGTGCCACGGTCAGTCAGATCATGTGTTTCCAACTGACGCACATGTTAGACCGCTTATCGGCTCTGGAGCGGCGGATGAATTCACTTTGGAGCATCCACGATGCTGAGGAAGCCGTGGATATCATGCTCAGTGAGTTGGTCACAACGCAGGTAACAGTTACTGAGGGAGATAGAGAATGGGTGACCACCAGACAGAGGAAGAGTAGGAAGGCAGTGTCGGGGTCCCCTGCAATCATCTCCCTCCAAAACAGATATACCATTTTGGATACTGTTGGGGGAGATGACTCACCGGTGGAAGGTGGCAGCAGCCAGGTTCGTGGCACCATGGCTGGCTCTGCAGGACAGGAGAGCAGGAAAAAGAGTGGCAGAGCTATAATGATAGGGGACTCAATTGTAAGGGGAATCGACAGGTGATTCTGTGGATGCAAACAAGACTCCAGGATGGTATGTTGCCTCCCTGATGCAAGGGTCAAGGGTGTCTCGGAGCAGCTGCAGGACATTCTGGAGGGGGGAGGGCGAACAACCAGCTGTCCTGGGGCATATAGGCACCAACACTATAGGTAAAAATGGGATGAAGTCCTACAAGCTGAATTTAAGGAGTTAAGAGTTAAACTAAAATGGAGGACCTCAAAGGTAGTAATCTCAGAATTACTGCCAGTGCCACGTGTTAGTCAGAGTAGGAATGTCAGGATAGCCAAGGTGAATACGTGGCTTGAGAGATGGTGCAAGATGGAGGGATTCAAATTCCTGGGACATTGGAACCGGTTCTGAAGGAGATGGGACCAGTACAAAACAGACGGTCTGCACCTGGGCAGGACTGGAACCAATGTCCTGAGGGGAGTGTTTGCGAGTGCTGCTGGGGAGGGTTTAAATTAATGTTGCGGGGGATGGGGACCGATGCAGGAAGTCAGAGGGAAGTAAAGTGGGGACAGAAACTAAAGGCAGCAAAAGGAAAAGTGGAAGACAGAAAAACCGAAGACAAAAATCAAAAAGGGCCAGAGTACAGAGTACAGAGACTGTGGAGAACTCAGTGAATGGGTCCAGTAAAGGGCCAGAGTAATGAGTACAGAGACTGTGGAGAACTCAGTGAATGGTTCCAGGAAAGGGCCAGAGTACAGAGACTGTGGAGAACTCAGTGAATGGGTCCAGTAAAGGGCCAGAGTACAGAGTACAGAGACTGTGGAGAACTCAGTGAATGGCTCCAGTAAAGGGCCAGAGTACAGTGTACAGAGAATGTGGAGAACTCAGTGAATGGGTCCAGTAAAGGGCCAGAGTACAGGGTACAGAGACTGTGGAGAACTCAGTGAATGTGTCCAGTAAAGGGCCAGAGTACAGAGTAGAGAGACTGTGGAGAACTCAGTGAATGGGTCCAGTAAAGGGCCAGAGTACAGAGTACAAAGACTGTGGTGAACTCAGTGAATGCCTTCAGTAAGCCAGAGTACAGAGTACTGTGGTAAACCACTGTGAGCTTATTGCCTGTGTGTGTGTGACATGCCTGGGCATGCCCCTGCCGACCCTGCCTGGGACTCCTCCCCCCCTGGTCCAGGTTTCAAGGTGACTGCTCCCCACCCCCTGCCTCAGCCTCTGGACCAGTTCATCAGCATGGGTGCGCTCCAAGTCTTTTGCGAATAAAAGCCTATTTGTTCTTGAATACAAACTAGTCTTTGCTCGATTGATAGTGCATGAATTTTATTAGCAAAAGTTTTGGGATGGAGCAGACACTAAAACCCGACAGACTCGAAGTGGATCCTCAAGCTGTCGGAGCCTCCAACAGCTTCGATCACTGGCTGCACTGTTTCGAAACTTTCCTCACCGCCCCCGCCTCCGTCGTCCGGACCGAAACTGACAAGCTCCATGTGCCCCACGCCCGGAGAAGCGATCAAGTATTCTCGATGATTAGAGACGCTGAAACATACAACGATGCGAACGAACTTTTAAAAGGCCAGTACAACAAACAGTCTAATGAAATCAACGCCAGACATATTCTGGCTACTCGCAGACAACAGCCGGGAGATTCAGGCGATCAATTCCTGTGTGCGTTGCGAGCACTTGGCAGGGCCTGCAACTGCAAGGCCGTAACAGCCACCCAAAACACTGAGGAGTGAATCAGAGATGCCGATGTCACGGGTATCAGGTCAAACGATATCCGACAACGACTGCTGGAACAGGGTGGGCTGGACCTACAAAGGACTGTGGCGCTTGCCGACTCGTTAGAGGTGGCCTTCCGTAATCTCGAGGCCTACACCCCCGACCACGGGGGCACATCGTCGACCCCGCGGTCGCCGCCACCTCTGTGCTCGGGACGGCCTCAGGCCTACGCCACGCCACGTCCCACCAATGACCCGACCGCTGCGGCAGTCTCCGGAGGCCCAAAGGGCTACTTCTGCGGCCTGGGGAAGCACCCCCGACAATGCTGCCCGACGAAGGATGCGATCTACTCCGAGTGTGGAAAGAAGGGCCATTACGTAAAGGTATGCAGGGCAAAATCGATCTCCAAGCCCAGTAGCGCCGCGTGCGACCCGCGGGGGCCGCCATCTTGGACGCCATCAGCCGCGTGGGGGGCCATGCAGGCCGCCATCTTGGATGCCATCAGCTGCGTGTGAGCCGTGTGCGCCGCCATCTTGGGCGCCGTCAGCCGCGTCATAAAATCAATGTTGGCTTCGGTTACGCTGCACCAATCCAGGCCTCACCAACTCGCCAGGTCCATGACGGACATCGAGGTAAATGGTTTTTGCGCGATTAATCCACTCGGGAGGCTAGATCGTACCCGGGAAAAAAGGCTTTTATTCGCAACAAGATTAGAGAATACTGCTTAACAATACCATCCCAGGCGAAGGGTCACTAGGAAGTAGCAGTGACCTTTATTCTCCTATAAGAAGGCGGAGCCAACCGGAGTGTACCACAGAACAATGCTAACAGGTGGAACACCCCAACCCTAACCCCAACAGTAACAAGAGTAACATATGTACAAGTACCCACAGTGGTAACCATCTATGGTTCAGCACAATGGTCGCATTACAAACTGTTTATTTGACTGTGGGAGTACGGAGAGCTTTATTCACCCGAACACAGTGAGTCGCTACGCCCTTTCAGTACTGCCAGTGAAGCAAAAGATCTCCATGGCTTCAAAGTCCCACTCGGTGGATGTCCTCGGGTACTGCGTGGCGGCCCTGACTGTACGGGGCACAGTGTACAAATGTAACCCCCTGCTGACCACTATATGGGGCTGCTATTTAAATATTCAATCAACAGGATCCCGAATTCCTAGCGGTTGATGTTGATTTTGCTAATTCCCTGTTTACCCATAAATGTCAGTGAGGACTGTACAGTGAGGACTGTTACCCACTGTAATCGGGATATCAAAAATAAATTTAATAACACATATAATTAACAGACATAAAACAGTGAGCTCTGATCTATAACCGTTGGTGCACATATGGGGAAACTCAGTTGGATTGTATAGTCCCCACCAGTTACTCACGACACCCACACGCAGTCCAGAAGAGACACACGTGTGGAAGATGATGCCGCAGGAGGCAGAGGTGCCACGAGCTATCCGTGCAGCAACGTAGGTCGAATGCGCTGAAGGCTGTCCTCCTCGGCAGTAATGAAAAGAACAGGCAGGGGAACGCCTGGCTGCCTCTCACTCCAAACCGAATTCTCATTGCCTGGGAAAAGCTCTCTCTCTGCTTTTCTCCCTCTTCAGCTCTGCCTTACTCCACAGCTGCTTCACTTCCTGGCGCCTTTTTTTCCTCCCGCCCCCAGAGCAATCCCATTGGCCCAGCCCATATCACTAAACCAACAGCATCCTGTTCACAGCACCCGCCCGGCAAACAGGACACTGAAACCCACAAGGGACAAAGAACACTGGTAAACGTCTTCCCCACAAATCTTCCTCAGTCCCTTACATATAAAAGTTGGGGTCTGATGTTGCAGATGTATAGAACGTTGGTTCGCCTGCATTTGGAATGCTGTGCCCAGTTCTGGTCGCTACACTACCAGAAGGACGTGGAGGCTTTAGAGAGAGTGCAGAGGAGGTTTACCAGGATGTTGCCTGGTATAGAGGGGCTTAGTTATGAGGAGAGATTGGGTAAACTGGGGTTGTTCTCCCTGGAAAGACGGAGGATGAGGGGAGACATAATAGAGGTGTATACAATTATGAAAGGCATAGATAGGGTGAACTGTGGGAAGCCTTTCCCCAGGTCGGTGGTTACGTTCACGAGGGGTCATAGGTTCAAGGTGAGGGGGGGGGAGGTTTAACACAGATATCAGAAGGACATATTTTACACAGAGGGTGGTGGGGGCCTGGAATGCGCTGCCAGGCAAGCTGGTGGAGGCGGACACACTGGGAACGTTTAAGACTTATCTAGACAGCCATATGAACAGAGTGGGAATGGAGGGATACAAAAGAATGGTCTAGTTTGGACCAGGGAGTGCCACGGGCTTGGAGGGCCGAAGGACATGTTCCTGTGCTGTATTGTTCTTTGTTCTTGTTCTACCCTTCACAAAACTGTGTTGACTCTCCCTAATCAAATTATTCCTTTCTCGATGATTATAAATCCTATCTCTTATAATCCTTTCCAAAACTTTGCCTGGAACAAAAGTAATGCTCACCGGTCTATCATTACCAGGGTTATCTCTACTCCCCTTCTTGAACAAGGGGAAAACATTTGCTATCCCACCCGGCCCAGGGAATGTATCTATTTTCACACTTTCCAGAATTGCTAACACCTCCTCTTTATGAACCTCAATGCCGTCTCGTCCAATCGCCTGTACCTCAGTACTCCCCTCGACAACATTGTCTTTTTCCTTTGTGAACACTGATGAAAAATATTCATTTTACACCTCTCGTATCTCTTCAGGCTCCACGCACAACTTCCCACGACTGTCCTTGACTGGCCCCAATCTTACCCTAGTCATTCTTTTATTTCTGACATACCTATAGAAAGCTTTAGGATTTTCCTTGATCCTACCTATAGAATCACCATCCTATAGATTACCTATAGATACGTCGCCGGGTCCGGATGGGATGTCACGCAGGTTACTGTGGGAGGCGAGGGAAGAGATTGCAGAACCTCTGGTGATGATCTTTGCGTCGTCAATGGAGACAGGAGAGGTGCCGGAGGATTGGAGGATTGCGGATGTGGTTCCTATTTTCAAGAAGGTGAATAGGGATAGCCCAGGTAATTACCGACTGGTGAGTCTAACCTCAGTGGTTGGTAACCTGATGGAGAAGATCCTGAGGGACAGGATATATGAGCATTTAGAGAGGTTTAGTATGCTCAAGAATACTCAGCATGGCTTTGTCAAGGGCAGATCGTGCCTTACGAGCCTGGTGGACTCCTTCGAAAATGTGACTAAACACATTGACGAAGGGAAGGCAGCAGATGTGGTTTATATGGATTTTAGCAAGGCGTTCAATAAGGTCCCCCATGCAAGGCTTCTAGAAAAAGTGAGAGGGCATGGGATCCAAGGGGCTGCTGCCCGGTAGATCCAGAACTGGCTTGCCCAAAGGAAGTCATGATGTGGAGATGCCGGCGTTGGACTGGGGTAAACACAGTAAGAAGTCTAACAACACCAGGTTAAAGTCCAACCCAGCTTGGAGCTCCGAAAGCTTGTGTGGCTTTTGCTACCAAATAAACCTGTTGGACTTTAACCTGGTGTTCTTAAACTTCTTACAGTGTTTGCCCAAAGGAGGCAGAGAGTGGGTATAGATGGGTCTTTTTCCAAATGGAGGTCGGTCACCAGTGGAGTGCCCCAGGGATCTGTTCTGGGACCCTTGCTGTTTGCCATTTTCATAAATGATCTGGATGAGGAAGTGGAGGGATGGGTTGTTAAGTTTGCCGACGACACGAAGGTTGGTGGGGTTGTGGATAGTCTGGAGGGATGTCAGAAGTTACAGAGGGACATAGGTAGGATGCAAGACTGGGCGGAGAAGTGGCAGATGGACTTCAACCCAAACTGCGAATACATCTTCCCTCAGAACATCTACCTCTTCCAGCCGATCAGCCTGTATCACACTCTCATCCTCAAAAACATGGCCCTTCTCCTTGGTGAACACTGAAGATAAGTATTCATTCATCGCCTCTCCTATCTCTTCTGACTCCATGCACAAGTTCCCACTACTGTCCTTGACCGGCCCTAACCTCACCCTGGTCATTCTTTTATTCCTCACAAAAGAGTAAGAAGCCTTGGGGTTTTCCTTGATCCAATCCGCCAAGGACTTCTCATGCCCCCTCCTAGCTCTCCTCAGCACTTTTTTTTTAGCTCATTCCTTGCTACCTTGTAACCCTCAAGCCACCGAACTGAACCTTGTTTTCTCATCCTTACATACACTTCCTTTTTCCTCTTGACAAGACATTCAACCTCTTTTGTGAACCATGGTTCCCTCACACGGCCATTTCCTCCCTGCCTGACAGGGACATACCTATCAAGGACACGCAGTATTTGTTCCTTGAACAAGCTCCACTTTTCATTTGTGCCTTTCCCTGACAGTGTCTGATCCCATCTTATGCTCCCTAATTCTTGCCTCATCGCATCATAATTACCCCTCCCCCAATGATCAACCTTGCCCTGCTGTACGGCCCTATCCCTCTCCATTGCAATAATGAAAGACACCGAATTGTGGTCACTATCTTCAAAGTGCTCTCCCACAAACAAATCTAACACTTGTCCCGGTTCATTTCCCAGTACCAAATCCAATGTGGTACCACCTCTTGTCGGCCTATCCACATATTGTGTCAGGAAACCCTCCTGCACACACTGTACAAAAACTGCCCCATCCGAATCATTCGACCTATAAATGTTCCAATCAATATTTGGAAAGTTAAAGTCACACATGACAACTACCCTGTGACCTCCACACCTATCCATAATCTGCTTTGCAATTTCTTCCTCCACATCTCTATTACTATTTGGGATTCTATAGTAAACTCCTAACAACGTGACCGCTCCTTTCCTATTTCTAACTTCAGCCCATGTTACCTCAGTGTGCAAATCCCCCTCGAAGTGCCTTTCTGCAACTGTTAAATTATCCTTGATTAACAATGCTTCTCCTCCACCTCTTTTACCACCTTCCCTACTCTTACTGAAACATCTATACCCTGGACCTTCCAACAACCATTCCTGTCCCTGTTCTAACCATGTCTCCGTAATGGCCACAACATCGTCGTCCCAAGCACCAATCCACGCTCCAAGTTCACCTACCTTATTCTGAATGCTCCTTGCATTGAAGTAGACACACTTCAACCCACCTTCCTGTCTGCCGGTACACTCCTGCGACCTTGCTACCCTCCTCAGTACCTCACTGCACTCAACACTGGCCTCTGGACTACAGCTCCTTTTCCCATCCCCCTCACAAATTAGTTTTAAACCCCCGAAGAGCCGTAGCAAATTTCCCTCCCAGGATATTGGTGTCCCTCTGGTTCAGGTGCAAACCATCCTGTTTGTCCAGGTCCCACCTTCACCAGAATATGCTCCAATCACCCACATAACTGAAACCCTCCCTCCTACACCATCCCTGCAGCCACGATTTGGAAGAACGAAATGAAGGCACTGTTGCTAAGTTTGCAGATGATACAAAGATATGTAGACGGACAGGTAGTATTGAGGAGGCGGGGGTTGGGGAGGAGGGGTGCTGCAGATGGACTTGGACAGGTTAGGAGAGTGGGCAAAGACGTGGCAGATGGAATACAATGAGGAAAAGTTTGAGGTTGTGCACTTTGGAAGGAGGAATGGAGGCGTAGACTGTTTTCTAAATGGGGGAATGCTCAGAAAATCAGATGCTCAAAGGAATTTGGGAGTCCTTGTTCAAGATTCTCTAAAGCTTAACGTGCAGGTTCAGTTGGCAGTAAGGAAGGCAAATGGAATGCTGGCATTCATGTCGCGAGGGCTATAATACAAGAGCAGGGATGTACTTCTGAGGCTGTAGAAGACTCTGGTCAGACCCCATTTGGAGTATTGTGAGCAGTTTTGGGCCCTGTATCGAAAGGATAGATGTGCTGGCCTTGGAAAGGGTCCAGAGGAGATTTACAACAATGATCCCTGGAATGAACAGCTTGCCATTGAGGACTCTGGGTCTGTACTCGTTGGAGTTTAGAAAGATGAGGGGGGATCTCATTGAAACTTACAGGATGCTGTGAGGCCTGGATAGAGTGAACGTGGAGAGGATGTTTCCACGAGTAGGAAAAGCTAGAACGAGAGGGCACAACCTCAGACTAAAGGGACGATCCTTTAAAACAGAGATGAGGAGGAATTTCTTCAGCCAGAGAGTGGTGTATCCATGGACCTCCATGCCTGCAGAAGGCTGTGGACGCCTGGTCATTGAATGTCTTTAAGACAGAGATAGATAGGTTCTTGATTAATAAGGGGATCAGGGGTTATGGGGAAAAGGCAGGAGAATGGGGATGAGAAAAATATCAGCCATGATTGAATGGCGGAGCAGACTCGATGGGCCGAGTGGCCTCATTCTGCTCCTATGTCTTATGGTACGGGGAGTAAAGGATACAGGCGGTCATAAGGAGCATTTGGAATATGTTCAGAGTTTTTGGGGATTTTGGGGTAGTGTTTTGGGGGCAGGTTTGGGTGGTGAGGGCAGGTTAGGCTGTTTGTGTGAGGGATGTGGGAGTGATCTCCCCGGTTTCAAATCCTCCCCGGGTTTCCACCCCACCTGTCTTCAAATTATCATCAGTTGTGCAGCCTTATCTGGTTCAGAACATCTCCAGGTTCATATCCCACACCAAAAACAGTCAATCAACCTGTCCAACCAATCACAAGGTTCAGACACACTCCAGGTTCAGTCACGCACCAGGTTCAGACACACTCCAGGTTCAGACACACTCCAGGTTCAGACACACTCCAGGTTCAGGCCCGCACCAGGTTCAGACACACTCCAGGTTCAGACACACTGCAGGTTCAGACACACTCCAGGTTCAGGCCCGCACCAGGTTCAGACACACTCCAGGTTCAGACACACTCCAGGCTCAGACACATTCCAGGTTCAGACACACTCCAGCTTCAGACACACTCCAGGTTCAGGCCCGCACCAGGTTCAGACACACTCCAGGTTCAGACACACTCCAGGTTCAGACACACTCCAGGTTCAGACACACTCCAGGTTCAGGCCCGCACCACGTTCAGACACACTCCAGGTTCAGACACACTCCAGGTTCAGACACACTCCAGATTCAGGCCCGCACCAGGTTCAGACACACTCCAGGTTCAGACACACTCCAGCTTCAGACACACTCCAGATTCAGGCCCGCACCAGGTTCAGACACACTCCAGGTTCAGTCACGCACCAGGTTCAGACAGACTCTAGGTTCAGACACACTCCAGGTTCAGACACACTCCAGGTTCAGGCCCGCACCAGGTTCAGACACACTCCAGGTTCAGACACACTCCAGGTTCAGACACACTCCAGGTTCAGACACACTCCAGGTTCAGACACACTCCAGGTTCAGACACACTCCAGGTTCAGACACACTCCAGGTTCAGACACACTCCAGGTTCAGACACACTCCAGGTTCAGGCCCGCACCAGGTTCAGACACACTCCAGGTTCAGACACACTCCAGGTTCAGACACAATCCAGGTTCAGACACACTCCAGGTTCAGGCCCGCACCAGGTTCAGACACACTCCAGGTTCAGACACACTCCAGGTTCAGACACACTCCAGGCTCAGACACACTCCAGATTCAGGCCCGCACCAGGTTCAGACACACTCCAGGTTCAGACACACTCCAGGTTCAGACACACTCCAGGTTCAGGCCCGCACCAGGTTCAGACACACTCCAGGTTCAGACACACTCCAGGTTCAGACACACTCCAGGTTCAGACACACTCCAGGTTCAGACACACTCCAGGTTCAGACACACTCCAGGTTCAGACACACTCCAGGTTCAGACACACTCCAGGTTCAGACACACTCCAGGTTCAGTCACGCACCAGGTTCAGACACACTCCAGGTTCAGACACACTCCAGGTTCAGACACACTCCAGGTTCAGACACACTCCAGGTTCAGGCTCGCGCCAGGTTCAGACACACTCCAGGTTCAGACACACTCCAGGCTCAGACACACTCCAGGTTCAGGCCCGCACCAGGTTCAGACACACTCCAGATTCAGACACACTCCGGGTTCAGGCTCGTGCCAGGTTTAGACACACTCCAGGTTCAGACACACTCCAGGTTCAGGTCCATGCCAGGTTCAGACACACTCCAGGTTCAGTTCCATGCCAGGTTCAGACACACTCCAGGTTCAGACACACTCCAGGTTCAGACACACTCCAGGTTCAGACACACTCCAGGTTCAGACAAACTCCAGGTTCAGACACACTCCAGTTTCAGGTCCATGCCAGGTTCAGACACACTCCAGGTTCACTTCCATGCCAGGTTCAGACACATTCCAGGTTCAGACACACTCCAGGTTCAGACACACTCCAGGTTCAGACACACTCCAGGTTCAGACACACTCCAGGTTCAGGCTCGCGCCAGGTTCAGACACACTCCAGGTTCAGACACACTCCAGGTTCAGACACACTCCAGGTTCAGACACACTCCAGGCTCAGACACACTCCAGGTTCAGGCCCGCACCAGGTTCAGACACACTCCAGGTTCAGACACACTCCTGGTTCAGGCTCGTGCCAGGTTCAGACACACTCCAGGTTCAGGCTCGCACCAGGTTCAGACACACTCCAGGTTCAGACACACTCCAGGTTCAGGCTCGCGCCAGGTTCAGACACAATCCAGGTTCAGGCTCGCACCAGGTTCAGACACACTCCAGGTTCAGGCACACTCCAGGTTCAGACACACTCCAGGTTCAGACATACTCCAGGTTCAGACAAACCCCAGGTTCAGACACACTCCAGGTTCGGGTCCATGCCAGGTTCAGGCACACTCCAGGTTCAGACACACTCCAGGTTCAGACACACTCCAGGTTCAGACACACTCCAGGTTCAGACACACTCCAGGTTCAGGTCCATGCCAGGTTCAGACACACTCCAGGTTCAGACACACTCCAGGTTCAGACACACTCCAGGTTCAGACAAACCCCAGGTTCAGACACACTCCAGGTTCGGGTCCATGCCAGGTTCAGGCACACTCCAGGTTCAGACACACTCCAGGTTCAGACACACTCCAGGTTCAGACACACTCCAGGTTCAGACACACTCCACGTTCAGACACACTCCAGGTTCAGGCCCGCGCCAGGTTCAGACACACTCCAGGTTCAGACACACTCCAGGTTCAGACACACTCCAGGTTCAGGCCCGCGCCAGGTTCAGACACACTCCAGGTTCAGACACACTCCAGGTTCAGACACACTCCAGGTTCACAATCAGAGAAACATTGAAATATAGGAACAGCAGGAGCAGGCCATTCGGCCCTTGGAGCCAGCTCCGACATTCAGTTTGATCATGCATCATCATCAACTTCAATATCCTGATCATCCCTTGCTCCCATATCTCGTGATCACTTTTGCCCCAAGAGCTATATATAATTTCTTCCTGAAATCACGAAAGGTTTTGGCCTCAGCTACTTTCTGTGGTAGGGAAGTCCATAGATCATCAGAGTGGAGAAATTTCACCTCACCTCTGTTCTAAAAGGTTGATGCTTATCCTCAAACCATGAACCCTAGTCCTCAACTCCCTGAGCATCAGGAAAATTCTTTCTGAATCTACCCTATCTAAACCTGTTCCAATTTTATATGTTTCACTCTAATGAACTGCAATGAATAAAGCCCTAACCGACTCAGTCTCTCTTCATATCACAGACTTGCCATCCCAGGAATCAGCCTGGTAAACATTTGCTGTACTCCCTCTGTAGCAAGGACATCCTTCCTCAGATAAGGACACCAAAACTGCACACAATACTCGAAGTGTGGCCTCAGCAATGCCCTGTACAACTGCAGTAACACATCTCTATTCCTGGATTCAAATCTTATCCCTTTGAAGGCCAGCATTACAGTTGTCTTCTTTACTGCCTGTTGTACATAGAAACATAGAAACATAGAAAATTACAGCACAAAACAGGCCCTTCGGCCCCACAAGTTGTGCCGAACATATCCCTACCTTCTAGGCCTA